>NC_142796.1:16536355-16598108 GCF_049724085.1 Artemia sp. Qi Xiang Cuo
CGTATAAAGTGCAAATTATGTTCTGGTCTTGAGATGGCATGGGCGTTATCAACCCTACTAATGTTAAGTTTTGCTGGTATTGAGCCTGGGTCGGTTATTTATTGTAATTTCTGTTCGTTTTGAGTTTCATTTAAATATTGATAGTGATTTATGGTAGTTTTACGCTTGGAAGATTTTTTACTTTATTTCTGCTCACTTTTGGCTTAATGGAGCTCTTTACTTCGAAAAACTTGTTTTGTGGAAAACACTTTTTTAAATTAATTTCTGTTTGTTTTTGACAGTGTTTTTCATGGAAAAAAAATTTATATCATTTTGTTTTTTTCTATAAGAATCTATAGTTTGGCTTGCTATTTGTTTGTTGGGAGAAACTTTTTCAACAATTTTAATCCTGACACAAACGGTACAGTTTGTGTCAAAAAATACAAATACAAAAATACAAATTGTTAGGTATGTAATGTATGCTATGATTTACCCCCCCACCCTTTAATGTGCAAATATATAGCCCAAATTTGTTTTCCATTACTATAACTCACAAATTTTTAAAGGTCATTCAAAGTTTTAGACATTCCCCTTACCATTCATCCCATTCTCCCTTCATACTCTAAAATCTGGTTGATAATTTGAAAAGCCTCATTTTCCACGGGGGTATTTTTTGGGGGGAGGGGGATTTTCCGTGAGGTATTTCCCGTGGGGGGGCATTATCCGCGGGGAGGTATTTTCGGGGGGGATTTTCCGGCGGGTATTCGCCAAGTACCACAAATTTGATGGTATGAGTTTTATTAAAATCTTTTAATTTTAGGGGTTGTTTCCCGCTTTTACGAAACTCAGACAAATTTGTTAGACAGGCAATTTATCAACCAGATTTTAGGTTATTATTCTGGTGCAACACGTTGCAACGAAATGGTCAGCTTAGATTAGTATAAGCAGGGGAACCGTGAGCAGGTTGCTGACCATCGCCCCCGCCCTCCCCCTCCTCCCGCTATCAAATCTCCTTTCAGCTAACCTTTGCACCCTCAAAAGAAAATATATAAGTTCCAAAATTTTTTACATATTTTAAATCCCGGATGTAAAAAAGAAAAGCAAAATTTTTCAACATTATAGGATTAAGCTATTTGAATATGTTTTATGTGGTTACCCAACTCAAAATGTTAAGGGGTTTCCAAAAAAATAATCAAAACGAATATAGATTATTCGGTACTTGTGCATTATAAATAACCCACCGCTATAGACTGTACAAGGAAACCAGACGTGATTGCTTATTGCGTTTACAAAATTTAAACTGTTGTTTTTTGGGGTTTAGGGAGGAAAAAGGTACCTAGGTTAGGTTACGTATTTAATATATACCATGGTTTACTCACAACCACCCCCTAATGTGCAAATATATAGCCCAAACTTGTTTCTAAACTTTTATATTTTCATCCTATTTTATTTTTATTTCATTAGCAGTAACCAAACTTAACTTCTTTCGTGCATAGTGGTTGGTTATTTATAATGCACAAGTACCGAATAATCTATAGTCAAATATGTACTTCTGCCCCTCTCTCCCCCTCCCTATTTACACTTTAATAGCGTCTTGTAGCTTCAAGAATGAAGATTGCTACACTAAACTATTTGGGCAAAAACATTTGAATTGCTTTAAGAACAAATGGGGTTAGATACCGTAAATTGCCAAATTATCTGTTACAACGTTTTAAACATTAATTAGTAAATAATACCCATAAAAAACAAATTAGTTGGGGTTATAAAGCTCCGATATATATTTCATGAAATGGTGCATTCTCGAGGAGATTGAATATTTTTTTTTTGAAATAGTGCTCGGCCAGATATCCTTCCATAAGTTCTTCTCTTCTGCCACATCTGGGTATATTGTCTCGAACGTCACGCCAGTGTCTTCGATGTTTTGTGTGTGAGCAACTGTTGCAGGGTCAACAAAATTTATACTGTGGTTGACGCGTAAATGCTGATAGCCCTGGCTAGCCAGGCAATCGTAGGCCCTCCAACAGTCGCTGATAATTGTTGTCCCTGGCATAATTCGGTTTTGGATAATTCCCAACAACGTGGCACTACTTCTATCCGGCACAGAAACCATGAATGAATTACCAGTTCCTCGCTCTATCAAACAGTTTGTGGTAAGGAACTGTAAGTAAGGAGCGACCCGGCTCAATGGTAACCGAAACTCTAAAAAACGGGATTTTGATACCAATAGATACATCAAAAGAATCAGATTTTAATTCTGATTTCAAATATATAAGTTTCATTAAGTTTAATCTTACCCATCAAAAGTTACGTGCCTGAGAAAATTTGGCTGATTTTCGAAAAAAGGGGAAAAGACCCCCTAAAAGTTATAGAACCTTAATGAAAATCACACCATCAGATTCAGCGTATCAGAGAACCCTACTGTAGAGGTTTCAAGCTCCTATCTACAAAAATGTTGAATTTTCCATTTTTTGCCAGAAGAAAGATCACGGATGCGTGGTTTGTTTTTTTTTTTGTTTTTTTTTCTCCAGGGGTGATCGTGTCGACCCAGTGGTCCTAGAATATCGCGAGAGGGCTCATTCGAACGGAAAATAAAAGTTCTAGTGCCCTTTTTAAGTGACCGAAAAAATTGGAGGGCAACAAGGCCCCCTCCCACGCGCATTTTTTTCCCAAAGTCACCCAATCAAAATTTTGAGATAGCCATTTTGTTCAGCATGGTCGAAAATATGATAAAAATGTCTTTTAGGATGATTTGATCCCCCAAAGTCCCGTGGGTGTGGTATTATATTTTTTATATTTTCTAATTTTTAAATTTGTGTTTTGTTTTTTGTTATTTATAAATAATTTTTCTGTGGTTTTTTTTTGGGGTCGGTGGGGGCAGGAGTGGGTCGGGGGCTAGATGGAAGGATCTTTCCATGACGGAAGGTTTCAGGGGGGACGGGACATTGCTCAGACGGGGGTGCCGGATTTCCCAGCATTATTAAAGAAAAAGATCAGGAATTAAATAAAAAAAAACAAGTTTTTCAACTGATCAACTGATTGTGATTAAGAGGTCATTTTTAAAGAACTAGAAAAAAAATTCAAACTATAGCTTAAAGAGCAGGGTATTGACTAGGGGGCAAACCCCCTAATATACGTGTTAAAAATTTATGAATATAGAAGTTTGTTTCGTAATTTAATTCGTAAGTTACTTATATTTATTACTAATAAAAACGTTCGTAAATAAAATTAAACAAGTTTCGAGAAAGCCATTTAACCAAATATAATATGCAAATTTTTTTTTAATCATTCATGTACGGTGAGCCAAAATCAAAACCTTCATTAATCCAAAAACGTTCAAAAATTAAATAAAAAAAATAAGTTTTTTTGACTGAAAGTAAGGAGCAACATCAAAGCTTAAAACGAACAAAAATTATTCCGTATATGAAAGGGGCTGTCTCCTCCTCAACGCCTCGCTCTTTACGCTAAAGTTCGACTTTCTCACAACTCTATTTTTTTAAACAATGAAAAAACTTTAGCGTAAAGAGCGAGGCGTTGAGGAGGGGACAGCCCCTTTCATATACGGAATAATTTCTGTACGTTTTAAGTTTTAACGCCGTTCCTTACTTTCAGTTAAAAAAACTTTTTTTTTTTTTTTTAATTCCACCAAATACCCATTTACCCTTGATGCAAATATCCTAGTGTTGAGCCTACATGGTTGACCCAACGATTCCGCTTGTTTAGTCACAGGTTGCATAAATTTAACTTTGACAGAAATTTTGAGTTTGGGGGGAAGGGGGATTTCAAAAATATCTTCCCATAACATAATTTATCCTCTAAAGTTGATTCTGATGTTTGTAGCGCTCTATGTCTTTGCGCTTTAGAAATATTTAGAAAAGCTTCTAAAGTAAAATTTTGAGTTTGGGGGGAAGGGGATTTTCAGAACCTTTTCCCGTGATATAACGTGCCCTCTGAATTCGATTCTGATGTTTTTAGCACTCTATCTATTAGTGCTTTAGAAATATTTTAAAAGCTTCTAAAGTAGAATTTAGGAAAATTTTGAGTTTGGGGGGAAGGGGGATTTTCAAAACCTCTTCCCGTGTTATAACGTGTCCTCTGAAATCGATTCTGATGTTTTTAGCACTCTATCTATTAGTGCTTTAGAAATATTTAAAAAGCTTCTAAATTAGAATTTTGGAAAATATTGAGTTTGGGGGGAAGGAGGATTTTCAAAACCTCTTCCCTTGATATAACGAGTCCTCTTAAGTCAACTCTGATGTTTTAGCACTCTATCTATTAGTGCTTTAAAACTATTTTAAAAGCTTATAAAATAGAATTTAGGAAAATTTTGAGTTTGGCGGGAAGGGGGATTTTTAAAACCTCTTCCGGTGATATAAAGCGTCCTCTTAAGTCGATTCTGATGTTTTTCGCACTCTATCTATTA
The DNA here is from genome assembly GCF_049724085.1 of Artemia sp. Qi Xiang Cuo. Taxonomy (NCBI): domain Eukaryota; kingdom Metazoa; phylum Arthropoda; class Branchiopoda; order Anostraca; family Artemiidae; genus Artemia; species Artemia sp. Qi Xiang Cuo. Next base: position 16,540,755 of record NC_142796.1, read on the forward strand.
GTGCTTTAGAAATATTTTAAAAGCTTCTAAAGTAGAATTTTGGAAAATTTTGAGTTTGGGGGGAAGGGGGATTTTAAAAACCTCTTCACGTGATATAACGTGTCATCTGAAGTCGATTCTGATGTTTTTAGCACTCTATGTCTTAGTGATTTAGAAATATTTAAAAATCTTCTAAAGTAGAATTTTGGAAAATCTTGAGTTTGGGGGGAAGGGAGATTTCAAAAACATCTTCCCATGACATAAATTGTCCTCTAAAGTTGATTCTGATGTCTGTAGCGCTCTATGTCGTAGCGCTTTAGAAATATTTAAAATATTTTAAAAGCTTCTAAAAGTAGAATTTTGAAAAATTTTGAGTTTGGGGGGAGGGGGATTTCAAAAACATCTTCCCGTGATATAATGTGTCCTCTGAAGTCGATTCTGATGTTTTTAGTACTGTATCTTTTAGTACTTTAGAAATATTTTAAAAGCTTCTAAAGTAGAATTTTAGAAAATTTTGAGTTTGGGGGGAAGGGTGGTTTCAAAAACCTCTTCCCGTGATATAACGTGTCCTCTGAAGTCGATTCTGATGTTTTTAGTACTCTATCTTTAAGTACTTTAGAAATTTTTTAAAAGCTTCTAAAGCAGAGTTTTAGAAACTTTTAAGATTGGGTGGAAGGGAAATTTCAAAAACATCTTCCTATGACCTAATTTGTCCTCTAAAAAGGATTAGGTTATTTTTACTGATCTCTCTTGTGAAATCCTTTCCCCAATTAATACAGTTTAAATGGTCTTATCAACAGAGTTGTTTGCCATGTGCCTACTACCCTTAAGGGTAAGGGTATCTGATAAGGCAAGTGTGACATCACAACAAACCTGGTTTCATATACCATAAAGAAAGTCAGCATGGGTTGAAAATTAAATGGCTTAGGATTTAAATAGCATTTTGTAATATATTTTAATGAACAAGGTTAAAAGCAGAAGTTGTGTAAGGTAAGCAGTGATTTATATTTATGATAGTAATATAGGATGAAATATGTGTTAAAAACAACCAGTAATGTGCAGTAATTTACTATTATATAGAGGGGGGATGAGTGGAAGTAGGTACTTCAAAGTACCATCCCGGGACAAACCTTAGCATGTACATCCATCCCTGAAAGTTTCATTTTCCTAACCCAACTCCTTTCCAAGATAGCCAAAAGTAACTAAAGTAGAATTTTACCTTTTTTATTTAATTTTACACCTCCTTAATTTGACCTGCAAAATAAAACTATATCCTTTCCAAAAGATTCCATCTATGATCTTTGACAGCCTGGATACACTTACACTCTTTTTGTTCATTTAAATTGTAAGAGCAGAAGTAGTAAATGTAGTAGGCCCTGGAAGTTTCAACTTAATACCCACAGTCGTTCTCGATATATTTCTGAAGTGTCTTATTGGCCACCGTAAACACAATGCCTTTTGATTTAGTTTTAAAGCAGCATATAGTTTTAAATCATAATGGGTCAGTTGCATAATTGTGAAGGGTTGACATGAGTAGAAATGGGGCAGAAGGTACTGAATATACATGTTTATATGCCTATTGAATTCAGGGGGGAGTGACGTCACAGCCAGGTAAGAGTTTCATGGGTGTTGTTTCATGGTTTTGTTGTTTCATGGTTATGTTGTTTGATGGTTTGATGTTGTTTCTTAGTTCTGTTATGGTTGTTGGATATGTGATTTGATGTTTCTATGGAATACAGACAGAAGTTTACATCATTGCCAGATAAGAGCGTGTCTAACGGGACAAGATAATTTACACCTATTTCTAGGTCAATGGATTAACGTAAGGTTTCTCTTACATCACAAAAGAATGCCGAAAAAAGGAACATTCAGAAAGTACTTTTAGGGGATTATTTGGGCGAAACAAATTAATCGCGTTCCAGGGATTTTTTTGGGTGAAACACTTTGAGACCTTTTAGAGGATGATTTGGGGTGAAACTCTGTGGTCGCTATAATAGACAAGTAAACAATATTGGACTAGTGAGACAATTGTGAGATGAACATCAGATCCCCAATTTTCAATATAGAGGCACAAATTAACAGTTAAAAATGTGTAAGAAAAAAGTTTGCAGAACGTCAACTTTGACCTCATCTTTCAGGATTTAGACAAGCGAATATTTTGAACATCCAACTCTGTTACTTTTTACCTAACATTTTCGAATATGTCATTCAGAATGTTACCCTATTTTTTTTAAAGTCCCCTAATACCCTAAAATGTTTCCCCATTCTGACTTTTGTATTTACGAACCAAAGCGCATCAGCTATTCATGCAAACACCCACCAATAAAATCCATATTAAAAGAAATTTTCGTCACTATAAAAAATTATACACAGCGAAAACGTCCTTTTCCAAACACATTTTTGACCGATCTACCAAAATAAATGGCTAGAAACAGTTTGTAGACGTTCACGAAACGTTAAATCTTTCATTGTTCCCTAATAAAATTCAATTCATCTGTGTTGTAAGAATCAGAGCAAATTTTGTGGGTTTTTGCAAGAAAATAGCTCGTCTTTAACAAACTTAGCCATAGCTAATTGAAACTGTGCATAATTTCTTCATTTTTGGTCCAATTGCGTAGCTAATAAAAGGACATTTAACATTTTTTCCAATTTTGTGTGGTTTCACAAGAAAATAGCTCGTCTTTAACAAACTTAGCCATAGCTAATCGAAACTGTCTATAAAAACCATCATTTTTAGTCCAATTGCGTAGCTAATAAAGGAACAGACGTTCCAAATATCGGAAGCATGAGGGCTTTCTTACATGCTACAATTGACTTTAAGGGAATACATTGTTTATATAATTTCGATAAACCGTAAAACTTCGGGTCAAGAGCTACCCCAGGGACGCATTTTAGGTAATTTTTTCTCAAAATGGAATGAATGACATTTTAGAGGATGATTTGGGGGGAAACTCTGTGGTCGCTATAATAGACAAGTACACAATATTGGATTAGTGAGAGAATTGTGAGTATGAACATCAATGACTCTAACCACAATGGACATCAACCTCCAGGGGCCACCTCTCCCCCACCCCCCAGACCCATTCCCGCCATTCTAACTCTTTTGAGGACATCCCTCAATTTTCAATATAGAGGCTCAAATTAAGAGTTAAAAATGTGTAAGAAAAAAGTTAGCAGAACGTCAACTTTGACCTCATCTTTCAGGATTTAGACAAGCGAATGTTTTGATCATCCAATTCTGTTACTTTTTACCTAACATTTTCAAATATGTCATTTAGAATGTTACCCCATTTTTTAAAGTCCCTCCATGACCTAAAATGTTTCCCCATTATGACTTTCGTATTTACGAACCTTAGCGCATCCGCTATTCATGCAAACATCCACCAATAAAACCCATATAGAAAGAAATTTTCGTCACTATAAAAATTATACACAGCAGAAACGTCCTTTTCCAAACACATTTTTGACCGATGTACTGAAATAAATGTCTAGAAACAGTTTGCAGACCTTCACGAAACGTTGAATCTTTCATTGTTCCCTAATAAAATCTAGTTCCTCTGTGTTGTGAGAATCAGAGCAAATTTTGTGTGGTTTCGCAAGAAAATAGCTCGTCTTTAACGAACTTAGCCATAGCTAATCGAAACTGTCTATAAATATCATCATTTTTAGTCCAATTGCGTAGCTAATAAAGAAATATACTTTCCAAATATCGGAAGCATGAGGGCTTTCAAACATGCTGCAATTGACTTTAAGGGAATACATTGTTTATATAATTTCGATAAACCGTAAAACTTTGGGTCAAGAGCTAACCTAGGGATGCATTTTTGGTTACTTTTTTCTCAAAATGGCATGAAATACGCTAGCAGCTGTACTCGTTCACTTTAAGCCTATTTTTTTCACACTGTTTTCACACTAGCACCAGCTCTTTACACATCACCCTCCCCCCTTTGAAAACAGAGAACCCCCCATTTTTTTTCTTTATTATTGTTAGATACTCTAAGCATTTCACCTCACAATCTTACACTATAAATACTCTTTGACATTCCCTCTGATCACCCCATCTCCCCAAAAACACTTCCGACATTTCTCGCTAAAAAATTAATTTTCAAGTCATTCATTAGGGCTTTTGCAAGAAATTCATCCCACAGTGTAGCACTATAACTACTCTAAGACATCCCTCTGCCATCACCACATCCCCCTAAACCACAGACACTTTCTTAGAAGTAGCACTGTTTCGTTATGATGACAACTTATCTGTTAGAAGTAACAAGTTTTCCTTAACACTAACAAATTTTCTAATCAAAGTAACAACATTTTACCTTAAAATTAACATGCTTTTACTTAACATACACAAATATTTCTTAGAAATAATTGTTTTCGTCAGTGATAACACGTTTTCTGTTCGAACTAGCAAGTGATCTGCCAAAGATACCGATTTTTTCTTAGAAGTAACAATTTTTTGATTGTTTTAACAACTTTTCTGTCAGAAGTAGCAAGTTTTGCTTAACACTAAACAAACCTTCTCTTCAAAGTAACAACATTCTTTTTTAATACTAACAAACGTTTACTTAACACTAACAGATTTTCTCTTCGATGCATCAGCTTTTTTCCTTAATGCAAACATACTTTTATTTACCCTTGTCCTGAGGGCTCTGGGGGGAGCTTCATCCTCAAAGACTATTTCCGTACCTTTCAATTACGTTGAACAATATGGCTGTATATAAATTTTGACTGGATGTGTTTGGGAAATGGCGGGCATGAAAAGGTGGTTTGTTGCCTTCCAATAACTTTTGCTATCAAAAAAGAAACTAGTCCTTTCAATATCCAATCGAATGAGCCCTTTTTGAAGTTTCTACGATAATGCATTCTATAAAAACCTTACATGCCCCCAGGGTATAACTTATTACCTTTGCCCTGAGGGCTCTGGGGGGTTGTCATCCTCAAAGACCTAATTTCCAGAACTTTCAACTCCAATTAACAAAATGGCTCTCAAAATTTTGATTGGATGTGTTTGGGGAAATGGTGGGCGTGAGAGCGGGATTAGTTGTCCTCCAATCACTTTTGATTATTAAAAAGGGCACTAGTCCTTGGAATTTTCAATCGAATGAGCCCTTTTTGAAGTTTCTACCACAATGCTGTCTCTAAGAACCTTATATGCCCCCAGGCATAAATTACAACCCCTGCCCTGAAGGCTCTGGGGCAGTGTTATCCACAAAGACATTATTTCCGGACTTTTTAACTACGTCGAACAAAATGGTTATCTCAAAATTTTGATTTGATGTGTTTGGGGAAGGGGTGGGCGTGAGACAGGTGTTAGTTTTCCTCCAATTGCTTTCGACTTTTAAAAAGAGCTCAAACCCTTCCAATTTCCAATCAAATGAGCCCTTTTCGAAGTTTCTACGACAATTCCTTCGATACGAAGTGCCCGGGTCTAAAGAAACCAAAAATAATACATTGTGGCAGCATCGTTCTTTACTTAGGCAGCGCTATTACGCTACCTGTGATACACTGGACTATCCGAGAAATTACGTATGTTTTTTTATGTCATTTGTGCAATCATGGCGATATGTTTATTTTGCTTCTGATTGGCTAGGGTATATGTGGTAATAAGGATTACACCCGGATTTCTCATAATGGGAAACCCCCTTTTTTTCCTGTTTATTTTTCGTTGTAGCTTGGTTATTGCATTTGAAAGGTAAATTTTGAAAGTGATGTACTGTGTAACTGGTTTTCTAGAAATGAAGTAATTGAATTAGGCCTACACACCTAACATTAGCTGAACAAACCAGGGCCATCACGTAAAAAAGATGTTAAACCCATGGCCAAAACCCTAACACTTTATTCAGTTTGAGAATCGATGTTACAAGTTTGATTATTCTTATACAATATATAATTGAAAAATTTTATGAACATTTTCAATCCCCTGATCTGCAGAAAAGGGAAAATAAAGAAGGATCTTTTATTAAAATTATTGAAGAGAATTATGTTGAAATATACAGAGAAATTAATCAAACAGTTGTTGGTAACGAACTGTAAGCAAGGGGCGGCACGGCTCAATAATAACCGGAACTCTAAAAAACGGAATTTAGATATTAATACATATATTCAGAGACTTAGCTTGCTATGCTGATGCCAAAGACATAAGATTCATTAAGTTTAGTGTTACCTATCAAAAGCTAATCACCTGAGCACATTTGCCGGATTTTCGAAAAAGGAGTGAAACACCCCCTAAAAATTAAGAGATCTTAGTGAAAATTACATCATCACATTCAATGTATTCGAGAACCCTATTGTAGAAGTTTCAAGCTCTCATCTGCAAAAATTTGGAATTTTGCAGTTTTTGCCAGAAGGAAGATCACAGATACATGTTTATTATTTTTTTCCCAGGAGTGATCGTATCGAATCAATAGTCCTAGAATATTGGGAAAGGACTCATTTGAACAGAAAATTAAAAGTTCTAGTGGCCTTTTTAAGTGACAAAAAAATTGGAGGGTAGCTAGACCCCTCCCACCCCCTTTTTCCCAAAAGTCTTCCGATCAAAATTTTGAGATAACCGTTTTTTTCAGCATTGCTGAAGGGTCCAATAAGTGCCTTTGGAGATTACATGACCCCCCAAGAGTCCCTGGGGAAAGTTCTTTAAGTTGTAAAATTTACCCCTTATTTACATAGATTACATGTTATTGGGATTTATGCGTCGTTATTTTGGGTGACGGGGGGGGGGCTGAATTTTGTGCTGGGGGATTCTACACGGAGATAATTTTTACATGGGGAAAGAAGTTTCTGGCGGGAGAACTTTACAGGGGAAATTTTGTACTGGGGGAATTGGATCCGAGAATTCTTGTTGTCCCGACAACAACCAGAGGTTGAAGAATCTAAATTAAACTTGGCGGAAATTCGAAGGAAGTATTCTAGACAGACTTGAGACATTTTGTCTCAAGTCTGGCTAGAATTGAGGGACAGAGGTTTGAGTCCTGGTGTCGCTGGTTATTTGGTTTGAAGGGGATACCGATTTCTTTTTATTAGTCTTACTTTCTCTTTTCCCACTCAATTTTACATATGGAGATGTTAAGGGAAATCGTCTGTGGTAAAATTTTCATCGGGTTGGAGTTGTCTTAAGTACTTTTCCGTAGAAGGCTGGATTTTTCACGGGAGAAAGTCGCCATTGGGGAGTTTTCCATGGGGTAAACTCTCCAACAGGAGAAAAACCTTATATTTGGGGTTGGGGTATCTTCAGAAACTTTTTCACGGAATGGAGGATTTCCAGAAGGATTTTAAAAACTATTTTTTCAAATGAAAGTTTTTTCCAAATGAAAGTGTACTAAGAAAAATTTTTCACCTAGAACCGTTCGTAAGATACCCTTTTTGGGAAATTTTCAGCTAGAATGGATATTTCTGGGAGGTATTTTCCCGGTGGGGGCGGGAATTTTACGTGGGAATAACTTTTCATGGTGGGATTGTCCGTGGGGAGAAGGAATTTCCATCGAGAGTGGGCCAGATTTCCCGGCATTATGTAAAAACGATCAGAAATTAAATAATAAACAAATTATTTTCAACTGAAACTAAATAACAACATAAAAACTTAAAACAAATAAAATTATTAGTTATATGAGGGGGACTGCCTCCTTCTCAATACATCGCTCTTTACGCTAAAGTTTGACTTTTTGTCCTGATTTTTAAGAACGACTTCTGAAACACAAACACTGTTTAATTAGAATAATAAGATGTTTTTTAAAGTTCAGAAAAAATTTAGCGCAAAGAGTGAGGTATAAAGAAGGAGGCATCCCCCCTCATATAATTAATAATTTCTTTTCATTTGAAGTTTTGATATTGCTCCTTATTTTCAGTTGAAAAAATAAACTTTTTAAAAATTTTATGCAGAAAAAGAATCCCGGGTAGTATTGCGTGAAAGTTCTTTGATTCTAATACCAGGACCATTGGAACGACCTGTCAAATATATTTGTATTTGGAAATTATTCCAGAGTAAGTAGTTGGGAGTGGGTAGATCTCGACTCTGCGTCGGTTTATCGGTGGCGGGCCGTTGGTACTATCAGCCCAGCGGTGTGCCACTGCTTAATCTGACGGTATCGTTTGAGCTCATTCAGCATTAAGGAAGAAGGAGAAAAACAAAACGAGGAAGAAAAGAGGAAAAATAAAAATTACTATAACTGAAACACTAAATTTTAGTTTATCGCCTTCTCCCCATTGTGAGAACCGACGAAAACCTTATTCCAGCTTGGAAGCATCCTTGCTGTGTCTGCTTTTTTTTCTTACTTTTTCACCGTCCTTAGTGGGTTGCTGGATTGTCGTGGAAATATGATCAAAAGCTAATGTTTACATCTAGTCGCTTTCAAACAGTTCGTAAGGACCGACCCGGCTCAATGGTAACTGAAACTCTAAAAATGGAATTTTGATACCAATAGATGCAACAAAAGAATTAAATTTTAATGCTGATTTCAAATATATAAGTTTAATCAAGTTTAGTCTTACCGATCAAAAGTTACGCACCTGAGAAAATTTGGCTGATTTTAGAAAAAGGGGGAAAGACCCCTTAAAAATTATAGAACCTTAATGAAAATCACACCATCATATTCAACGTATCAGAGAACCCTACTGTAGAGGTTTCAAGCACAGATCTACAAAAATGTTGAATTTTACATTTTTTGCCAGAAGAAAGATCACGGATACGTGTTTATTTGTTTTTTACCCCAGGGGTGATCGTATTGACTAAGTGGTCCTAGAACATCGTAGGAGGGTTCATTGGAACGGAAAAAAAAGTTCTAGTGCCCTTTTTGAGTGACCAAAAAAATGGAGGGCTACTAGGCCCCCTCCCAAACTCATTTTTTCCCAAAGTCACCCGATCAAAATTTTGAGATAGCCATTTTGTTCAGCTTGGTCGAAAATATGCTAACCATGTATTTTAGGATGACTTAATCCCACTAAGTCCCCGGGGGGAGGGCTGAAAGATATGAACTTTACCCAATTTTAACATATAGTATTGGTTATTGGGGAGTATACAGACGTTTTCAGGGGGGATCTTTTCTGATAGGTGGGGGGGGTGTTGGGGGTTTTATGGGAGGATCTTTCCATGAAGGAAGTTTTCATGGGGGAAGGAAAATTGCTATGAAGGGGGCGCAAGATTTCCCAGCATTATTAAAGAAAAAGATGAGAAATTAAATTAAAAAAAAACAAGTTTTTCAACTGAAACGAAGGAGCAACATCAAAACTTAAAACGAACAGAAAATATTACGTATACTATTGGGTTCACCCCCTAGTCAATACTTTGCTCTTTAAGCCAAAGATTTTTTAGTACTTTCATAAGAGCTATTTATTCTAATTAATGGCCTTTTTGATTAAGGGTTCATATTTACAGAATTGAAACAACATTCGAACTTTAGCTTAAAGAGCAAGGTATTGACAAGGGGGCGAACCCCCTAATATACGTATTAAAGATCTAGGAATATAGAAGTTCGTTACATAAGTTAATTCGTAAGTTACGTATATTTATTACTAATAAAAACGTTCGTAAATAAAATTAAACAAGTTCCGAGAGAGCCATTTAACCAAATAAAAGTAAAAGAATTAATATGTAAATTTTGTTTTAATAATTCATGTACGGTGAGCTAAACTCAAAACCTGCTTTAATTCAAAAATGTTAAAAAATTAAATAAAAAAGTTTTTTTTTAACTGAAAGAAAGGAACGACGTTAAAACTTAAATGAACAGAATTATTCCGTGTATGGAAGGGGCTGTCCCCTCCTCAACGTCACGCTCTTTACGCTAAAGTTTGACTTTCTCAAAACTCTATTTTTTTAAACAATAAAAAACTTAACCGTAAAGAGTGAGGCGTTGAGGAGGGTTTAATGGGGGGGGGGGTTTGTTAATAATATAGCAAGTTTTCGAGGAAGGAGAAGTTTTTCTGATAAAAGGGGGTTTTATTCTTCTACTATAAGTTATTTCTTTATATCTGAGTTTTCAATTAATTATTGCAAAGGGGATTTTCAGTTAAATACTTAGTCGACGGTTCGTGATCAGCATACCTAAGTGGAGGGGAAACTTCGTGTAGGAGCTTAAATTAACAGTACAAACGGGGAGCTCGCTTTAACAGCCATACTGAGTCAAAATCAGATTGAATAGATTCAGGTTCCCTTGAGAGCGAGTGGAGCCACAAGGACAAGCTATTTCGAGAAATACTAGCATAAAGAGAATAAAATAAGGAAGTGATGCATTTATTTACTCACATAACTGGAACAGAGCTTCGGTATATCAAAACACTTGAAGTAAATGACACTAAGTTAAAACTGCTCACTGGCAATACAAGTAACGTTCAGTACTATTGTCTATTTAATTCACATAGGATAAAAGGTTGAAAATGAGTTTACAATAAAACTGGCCCAAGTCTCAAGTAAGGCTCTCATAAGATTCATACAAGATTGACATTCGGCTGGAAAAAGACTAACTCCAATTGCTAAGTTCGAGAGTACTATACTCTGAGATTTTAGCCGAAGGTTACATTCAGGCGTTACTAAAGAGCGCATTATACTGATCCTATTGGTCCTCTATTACTATTGGACAGTGCTGTACCAATCAGCTATTCGATTTTAACTAACTTTTGATACGATTTATTACTCTTTAAAACTTCACTTTGGAATTTTTCTTAGCTGAATAGAAGTTTTACCCTATAATTAGAGCAAGCTACTTAGTTTTACATTGTATTACAAGAAAATACTTTTAAAGCTTTACCTTGTAATAACAGCGGAATATTTAGTTTTACTTTTGTATCTTGAGAAAATGCTTTTAAGGTTTTTACTTTGTAATTATAGGGGAACATTTATTTATCACCGTTGCCCTTTTTTTTCGTGGGAACGATTCCTTTCATAGTTACGATTGTAATACAATGTTTCGCTACTTTTCAAATTTGACAATTAAGTGTTACTTGAATTCTTTGGGTTTGTCTTCTGGGCAATTTTATTTTTACTTGGAAAATTTTGGGGTCTTGGAAATTGATTCCATTACATATCATCCTTCCTGTTCTTAATGATGTCCTCATCGTTGTGTTACCCTACTCTTTCTACTCTTTTAAGTTTTGATCTCACTTCCCTCTTTTTTCTTTTTAATTTTGACTTGGTATTTGTTACTTGAGTTAACTTAGCCTTGGTAAGATATATATATTTTTTTTCATGTTCCCGATTGTTTTATAAAACTACATGTATTAAAATATCACTTTAAAGTCCACCACCTATATACTCTATTTGACGAAAGGGTCAAAGAGTTTCTGTTGACTCACACATTTGATTATATGATTATGTAATAATTATTATTCCCTCCACCTGACACTAAAATTCCTTCACCTGATATGCTAATAATTCTACGTGGTTCTAACTAATTCAGTTCTGCTTTTGCAACTATTTTATCACTTAAAATGGTACATATTCGCTTTTTCTCTAAACTTGACTATACTTCCACCTGACGCTATAATGATATGATACGTAACTGACTTCAAGAGCACTAATATATATAATAGATAAATGATCGCAAATAAAAGGTTTCACAATATAATTTTTAAACTTGATGTTTGATTGCAACATTGGGGTAATGTAACTTACACGTATTTTCATCTGATTATGAAAAGTTTTTTTTTTAATATTCACTAAAGTTATAAGTTAGATACACAGAATTCACACTTACTTCATCATTCTACGTGTCTATAATACTCACATACGTTGTCACTTTACTTTGCGCTTCCGTTTAATTAATTACTGGGTTGGCTAATTGTTTATGGTTTGTCTTCGTGGTGTTTCATCTTTTGGCACTTGTTGCTTGGGATAATTGTTTACATTGTTCATAAGTATGACTACTCGCACAAAATTATCCGTGCGTGGTTTGTCACGTAATGTACGAGGGATTGATGTTACTGGTTTGTTGAAATGTTAACTAGGCACATAACTCTTGGGGTATTGATTACATGAAATGGGTATCTTGATCGCTGGACTGGGTATCTCTTCTTGGGCACTTCTATCCTCGGGAAAATTTAATTCTCGTACAGTCTGTGTTTCACGTAAATTGTTCACGTTTAGTCCTTCTTTTATGCCATGTAAGGGTAACTATGGTTGGAACAGAACTTTATATAGGTTCTATGTTTTACGCATTGTCTTTGATTCTTATTTAATGATAAATATTCATTGAGGATTTAGTCATTGGGATTTTGACTAAGATAACTTGGTTTGATCTCTTCTCTAACACTTTATTCTGGGAAATTTTGCACGTACAGTCAATATTTCCCATGAGACAGATTATGATTGGTTCTTCTTTTCATGGAGGATAGTTTGGTTTCGTGACATCTAATAATGATTGGATATTGTCAAAACTTAAGCTTGGGATCTTGGTTTAACATATTGTCTTTGATTTGAGGCTTAAGATATAGAATCCTTGAGGGTTTGGCTCCAGGGTTATTCATGGTCCTTAAGATTTAATGTTTGGGACCTTGCCGTCTAAGGATAGTTATTTGACGGATATTTATGCAGTTTTACGACATGACTGGTCGGGGGGGTTCTCTAGGTAATTATCAATTCATATATATATATATATATATATATATATATATATATATATATATATATATATATATATATATATATATATATATATATATATATATATATATATATATATATATATATATATATATATATATATATATATATATATATATATATATATATATATATATGTATATATATATATATATATATATATATATATATATATATATATATATATATATATATATATATATGTGTGTGTGTGTGTGTGTGTGTGTGTGTGTGTGTGTGTTGTTGTTGTTGTTGTTGTTGTTGTTGTTGTTGTTGTTGTTGTTGTTGTTGTTGTTGTTGTTGTTGTTGTTTTTGTTGTTGTTGTTGTTTTTGTTTTTTTTGTTTTGTTGTTTTGTTGATTTTTTGTTTTTGATTATTTTTAGTATGTGTTGGGAGGGGTTGATTTTTTTTTTAAAACAATAAAAAAAAAAACAAACCCACAATAAAAACATAAAACAAAAAAAACAACAAAAACACAAACACACAAACACACACACACACACAAAAACAAACACACACACACACACACACACACACACACACACACACACACACACACACACACACACACACACACACACACACACACACACATATATATATATATATATATATATATATATATATATATATATATATATATATATATATATTTTTACATAAAAAAAAATATAAATAAAAAAAAAAAACCTAAAAATAAATACCATTAAAAAAAAAAAATAAATATATATATATATATATATATATATATATATATATATATATATATATATATATATATATATATATATATATATATATATATATATATATATATATATATATATATATATATATATATATATATATATATATATATATATATATATATATATATGAATTGATAATTACCTAGAGAACCCCCCCGACCAGTCATGTCATAAAACTACATAAATATCCGTCAAATAACTATCCTTAGACGGCAAGGTCCCAAACATTAAATCTTAAGGACCAAGAATAACCCTGGAGCCAAACCTCAAGGAATTCTTTATCTTAAGCCTCAAATCAAAGACAATATGTTAAACCAAGATCCCAAGCTTAAGTTTTGACAACATCCAATCATTATTAGATGTCACAAACCAAACTATCCTCCATGAAAAGAAGAACCAATCATAATCTGTCTCATGGGAAATATTGACTGTACGTGCAAAATTTCCCAGAATAAAGTGTTAGAGAAGAGATCAAACCAAGTTATCTTAGTCAAAATCCCAATGACTAAATCCTCAATGAATATTTATCATTAAATAAGAATCAAAGACAATGCGTAAAACATAGAACCTATATAAAGTTCTGTTCCAACCATAGTTACCCTTACATGGCATAAAAGAAGGACTAAACGTGAACAATTTACGTGAAACACAGACTGTACGAGAATTAAATTTTCCCGAGGATAGAAGTGCCCAAGAAGAGATACCCAGTCCAGCGATCAAGATACCCATTTCATGTAATCAATACCCCAAGAGTTATGTGCCTAGTTAACATTTCAACAAACCAGTAACATCAATCCCTCGTACATTACGTGACAAACCACGCACGGATAATTTTGTGCGAGTAGTCATACTTATGAACAATGTAAACAATTATCCCAAGCAACAAGTGGCAAAAGATGAAACACCACGAGACAAACCATAAACAATTAGCCAACCCAGTAATTAATTAAACGGAAGCGCAAAGTAAAGTGACAACGTATGTGAGTATTATAGACACGTAGAATGATTAAATAAGTGTGAATTCTGTGTATCTAACTTATAATAACTTTAGTGAATATTAAAAAAAAAACTTTTCATAATCAGATGAAAATACGTGTAATTTACATTACCCCAATGTTGCAATCAAACATCAAGTTTAAAAATTATATTGTGAAACCTTTTATTTGCGATCATTTATCTATTATATATATTAGTGCTCTTGAAGTCAGTATACGTATCGTATCATTATAGCGTCAGGTGGAAGTATAGTCAAGTTTAGAGAAAAAGCGAATATGTACCATTTTAAGTGATAAAATAGTTGCAAAAGCAGAACTGAATTAGTTAGAACCACGTAGAATTATTAGCATATCAGGTGAAGGAATTTTAGTATCAGGTGGAGGGAATAATAATTATTACATAATCATATAGTCAAATGTGTTAGTCAATAGAAACTCTTTGACCCTTTCGTCAAATAGAGTATATAGGTGGTGGACTTTAAAGTGATGTTTTAATACATGTAGTTTTATAAAACAATCGGGAACATGAAAAAAAATATATATATCTTACCAAGGCTAAGTTAACTCAAGTAACAAATACCAAGTCAAAATTAAAAAGAAAAAAGAGGGAAGTGAGATCAAAACTTAAAAGAGTAGAAAGAGTAGGGTAACACAACGATGAGGAAATCATTAAGAACGGGAAGGATGATATGTAATGGAATCAATTTCCAAGACCCCAAAATTTTCCAAGTAAAAATAAAATTGCCCAGAAGACAAACCCAAAGAATTCAAGTAACACTTAATTGTCAAATTTAAAAAAGTAGCGAAACATTGTATTACAATCGTAACTATGAAAGGAATCGTTCCCACGAAAAAAAAGGGCAACGGTGATAAATAAATGTTCCCCTATAATTACAAAGTAAAAACCTTAAAAGCATTTTCTCAAGATACAAAAGTAAAACTAAATATTCCGCTGTTATTACAAGGTAAAGCTTTAAAAGTATTTTCTTGTAATACAATGTAAAACTAAGTAGCTTGCTCTAATTATAGGGTAAAACTCTATTCAGCTAAGAAAAATTCCAAAGTGAAGTTTTAAAGAGTAATAAATCGTATCAAAAGTTAGTTAAAATCGAATAGCTGATTGGTACAGCACTGTCCAATAGTAATAGAGGACCAATAGGATCAGTATAATGCGCTCTTTAGTAACGCCTGAATGTAACCTTCGGCTAAAATCTCAGAGTATAGTACTCTCGAACTTAGCAATTGGAGTTAGTCTTTTTCCAGCCGAATGTCAATCTTGTATGAATCTTATGAGAGCCTTACTTGAGACTTGGGCCAGTTTTATTGTAAACTCATTTTCAACCTTTTATCCTATGTGAATTAAATAGACAATAGTACTGAACGTTACTTGTATTGCCAGTGAGCAGTTTTAACTTAGTGTCATTTACTTCAAGTGTTTTGATATACCGAAGCTCTGTTCCAGTTATGTGAGTAAATAAATGCATCACTTCCTTATTTTATTCTCTTTATGCTAGTATTTCTCGAAATAGCTTGTCCTTGTGGCTCCACTCGCTCTCAAGGGAACCTGAATCTATTCAATCTGATTTTGACTCAGTATGGCTGTTAAAGCGAGCTCCCCGTTTGTACTGTTAATTTAAGCTCCTACACAAAGTTCCCCCTCCACTTAGGTATGCTGATCACGAACCGTCGACTAAGAATTTAACTGAAAATAACCCCTTTGCAATAATTAATTGAAAACTCAGATATAAAGAAATAACTTATAGTAGAAGAATAAAACCCCCTTTTATCGAAAACTTCTCCTTCCTCGAAAACTTGCTATATTATTAACAACCCCCCCCCCCCATTAAACCCTCCTCAACGCCTCACTCTTTACGGTTAAGTTTTTTATTGTTTAAAAAAATAGAGTTTTGAGAAAGTCAAACTTTAGCGTAAAGAGCGTGACGTTGAGGAGGGGACAGCCCCTTCCATACACGGAATAATTCTGTTCATTTAAGTTTTAACGTCGTTCCTTTCTTTCAGTTAAAAAAAAACTTTTTTATTTAATTTTTTAACATTTTTGAATTAAAGCAGGTTTTGAGTTTAGCTCACCGTACATGAATTATTAAAACAAAATTTACATATTAATTTTACTTTTATTTGGTTAAATGGCTCTCTCGGAACTTGTTTAATTTTATTTACGAACGTTTTTATTAGTAATAAATATACGTAACTTACGAATTAACTTATGTAACGAACTTCTATATTCCTAGATCTTTAATACGTATATTAGGGGGTTCGCCCCCTTGTCAATACCTTGCTCTTTAAGCTAAAGTTCGAATGTTGTTTCAATTCTGTAAATATGAACCCTTAATCAAAAAGGCCATTAATTAGAATAAATAGCTCTTATGAAAGTACTAAAAATCTTTGGCTTAAAGAGCAAAGTATTGACTAGGGGTGAACCCAATAGTATACGTAATATTTTCTGTTCGTTTTAAGTTTTGATGTTGCTCCTTCGTTTCAGTTGAAAAACTTGTTTTTTTTTAATTTAATTTCTCATCTTTTTCTTTAATAATGCTGGGAAATCTTGCGCCCCCTTCATAGCAATTTTCCTTCCCCCATGAAAACTTCCTTCATGGAAAGATCCTCCCATAAAACCCCCAACACCCCCCCCACCTATCAGAAAAGATCCCCCCTGAAAACGTCTGTATACTCTCCCAATAACCAATACTATATGTTAAAATTGGGTAAAGTTCATATCTTTCAGCCCTCCCCCCGGGGACTTAGTGGGATTAAGTCATCCTAAAATACATGGTTAGCATATTTTCGACCAAGCTGAACAAAATGGCTATCTCAAAATTTTGATCGGGTGACTTTGGGAAAAAATGAGTTTGGGAGGGGGCCTAGTAGCCCTCCATTTTTTTGGTCACTCAAAAAGGGCACTAGAACTTTTTTTTCCGTTCCAATGAACCCTCCTACGATGTTCTAGGACCACTTAGTCAATACGATCACCCCTGGGGTAAAAAACAAATAAACACGTATCCGTGATCTTTCTTCTGGCAAAAAATGTAAAATTCAACATTTTTGTAGATCTGTGCTTGAAACCTCTACAGTAGGGTTCTCTGATATGCTGAATATGATGGTGTGATTTTCATTAAGATTCTATAATTTTTAGGGGGTCTTTCCCCCTTTTTTCTAAAATCAGCCAAATTTTCTCAGGTGCTTAACTTTTGATGGGTAAAACTAAACTTGATTAAACTTATATATTTGAAATCAGCATTAAAATTTAATTCTTTTGTTGCATCTATTGGTATCAAAATTCCATTTTTAGAGTTTCGGTTACCATTGAGCCGGGTCGGTCCTTACGAACTGTTTGAAAGCGACTAGATGTAAACATTAGCTTTTGATCATATTTCCACGACAATCCAGCAACCCACTAAGGACGGTGAAAAAGTAAGAAAAAAAAGCAGACACAGCAAGGATGCTTCCAAGCTGGAATAAGGTTTTCGTCGGTTCTCACAATGGGGAGAAGGCGATAAACTAAAATTCTAGTGTTTCAGTTATAGTAATTTTTATTTTTCCTCTTTTCTTCCTCGTTTTGTTTTTCTCCTTCTTCCTTAATGCTGAATGAGCTCAAACGATACCGTCAGATTAAGCAGTGGCACACCGCTGGGCTGATAGTACCAACGGCCCGCCACCGATAAACCGACGCAGAGTCGAGATCTACCCACTCCCAACTACTTACTCTGGAATAATTTCCAAATACAAATATATTTGACAGGTCGTTCCAATGGTCCTGGTATTAGAATCAAAGAACTTTCACGCAATACTACCCGGGATTCTTTTTCTGCATAAAATTTTTAAAAAGTTTATTTTTTCAACTGAAAATAAGGAGCAATATCAAAACTTCAAATGAAAAGAAATTATTAATTATATGAGGGGGATGCCTCCTTCTTTATACCTCACTCTTTGCGCTAAATTTTTTCTGAACTTTAAAAACATCTTATTATTCTAATTAAACAGTGTTTGTGTTTCAGAAGTCGTTCTTAAAAATCAGGACAAAAAGTCAAACTTTAGCGTAAAGAGCGATGTATTGAGAAGGAGGCAGTCCCCCTCATATAACTAATAATTTTATTTGTTTTAAGTTTTTATGTTGTTATTTAGTTTCAGTTGAAAATAATTTGTTTATTATTTAATTTCTGATCGTTTTTACATAATGCCGGGAAATCTGGCCCACTCTCGATGGAAATTCCTTCTCCCCACGGACAATCCCACCATGAAAAGTTATTCCCACGTAAAATTCCCGCCCCCACCGGGAAAATACCTCCCAGAAATATCCATTCTAGCTGAAAATTTCCCAAAAAGGGTATCTTACGAACGGTTCTAGGTGAAAAATTTTTCTTAGTACACTTTCATTTGGAAAAAAACTTTCATTTGAAAAAATAGTTTTTAAAATCCTTCTGGAAATCCTCCATTCCGTGAAAAAGTTTCTGAAGATACCCCAACCCCAAATATAAGGTTTTTCTCCTGTTGGAGAGTTTACCCCATGGAAAACTCCCCAATGGCGACTTTCTCCCGTGAAAAATCCAGCCTTCTACGGAAAAGTACTTAAGACAACTCCAACCCGATGAAAATTTTACCACAGACGATTTCCCTTAACATCTCCATATGTAAAATTGAGTGGGAAAAGAGAAAGTAAGACTAATAAAAAGAAATCGGTATCCCCTTCAAACCAAATAACCAGCGACACCAGGACTCAAACCTCTGTCCCTCAATTCTAGCCAGACTTGAGACAAAATGTCTCAAGTCTGTCTAGAATACTTCCTTCGAATTTCCGCCAAGTTTAATTTAGATTCTTCAACCTCTGGTTGTTGTCGGGACAACAAGAATTCTCGGATCCAATTCCCCCAGTACAAAATTTCCCCTGTAAAGTTCTCCCGCCAGAAACTTCTTTCCCCATGTAAAAATTATCTCCGTGTAGAATCCCCCAGCAAAAAATTCAGCCCCCCCCCCTTCACCCAAAATATCGACGCATAAATCCCAATAACATGTAATCTATGTAAATAAGGGGTAAATTTTACAACTTAAAGAACTTTCCCCAGGGACTCTTGGGGGGTCATGTAATCTCCAAAGGCACTTATTGGACCCTTCAGCAATGCTGAAAAAAACGGTTATCTCAAAATTTTGATCGGAAGACTTGGGAAAAAGGGGGTGGGAGGGGTCTAGCTACCCTCCAATTTTTTGTCACTTAAAAAGGCCACTAGAACTTTTAATTTTCTGTTCAAATGAGTCCTTTCCCAATATTCTAGGACTATTGATTCGATACGATCACTCCTGGGAAAAAAATAATAAACATGTATCTGTGATCTTCCTTCTGGCAAAAACTGCAAAATTCCAAATTTTTGCAGATGAGAGCTTGAAACTTCTACAATAGGGTTCTCGAATACATTGAATGTGATGATGTAATTTTCACTAAGATCTCTTAATTTTTAGGGGGTGTTTCACTCCTTTTTCGAAAATCCGGCAAATGTGCTCAGGTGATTAGCTTTTGATAGGTAACACTAAACTTAATGAATCTTATGTCTTTGGCATCAGCATAGCAAGCTAAGTCTCTGAATATATGTATTAATATCTAAATTCCGTTTTTTAGAGTTCCGGTTATTATTGAGCCGTGCCGCCCCTTGCTTACAGTTCGTTACCAACAACTGTTTGATTAATTTCTCTGTATATTTCAACATAATTCTCTTCAATAATTTTAATAAAAGATCCTTCTTTATTTTCCCTTTTCTGCAGATCAGGGGATTGAAAATGTTCATAAAATTTTTCAATTATATATTGTATAAGAATAATCAAACTTGTAACATCGATTCTCAAACTGAATAAAGTGTTAGGGTTTTGGCCATGGGTTTAACATCTTCTTTACGTGATGGCCCTGGTTTGTTCAGCTAATGTTAGGTGTGTAGGCCTAATTCAATTACTTCATTTCTAGAAAACCAGTTACACAGTACATCACTTTCAAAATTTACCTTTCAAATGCAATAACCAAGCTACAACGAAAAATAAACAGGAAAAAAAAGGGGGTTTTCCATTATGAGAAATCCGGGTGTAATCCTTATTACCACATATACCCTAGCCAATCAGAAGCAAAATAAACATATCGCCATGATTGCACAAATGACATAAAAAAACATACGTAATTTCTCGGATAGTCCAGTGTATCACAGGTAGCGTAATAGCGCTGCCTAAGTAAAGAACGATGCTGCCACAATGTATTATTTTTGGTTTCTTTAGACCCGGGCACTTCGTATCGAAGGAATTGTCGTAGAAACTTCGAAAAGGGCTCATTTGATTGGAAATTGGAAGGGTTTGAGCTCTTTTTAAAAGTCGAAAGCAATTGGAGGAAAACTAACACCTGTCTCACGCCCACCCCTTCCCCAAACACATCAAATCAAAATTTTGAGATAACCATTTTGTTCGACGTAGTTAAAAAGTCCGGAAATAATGTCTTTGTGGATAACACTGCCCCAGAGCCTTCAGGGCAGGGGTTGTAATTTATGCCTGGGGGCATATAAGGTTCTTAGAGACAGCATTGTGGTAGAAACTTCAAAAAGGGCTCATTCGATTGAAAATTCCAAGGACTAGTGCCCTTTTTAATAATCAAAAGTGATTGGAGGACAACTAATCCCGCTCTCACGCCCACCATTTCCCCAAACACATCCAATCAAAATTTTGAGAGCCATTTTGTTAATTGGAGTTGAAAGTTCTGGAAATTAGGTCTTTGAGGATGACAACCCCCCAGAGCCCTCAGGGCAAAGGTAATAAGTTATACCCTGGGGGCATATAAGGTTTTTATAGAATGCATTATCGTAGAAACTTCAAAAAGGGCTCATTCGATTGGATATTGAAAGGACTAGTTTCTTTTTTGATAGCAAAAGTTATTGGAAGGCAACAAACCACCTTTTCATGCCCGCCATTTCCCAAACACATCCAGTCAAAATTTATATACAGCCATATTGTTCAACGTAATTGAAAGGTACGGAAATAGTCTTTGAGGATGAAGCTCCCCCCAGAGCCCTCAGGACAAGGGTAAATAAAAGTATGTTTGCATTAAGGAAAAAAGCTGATGCATCGAAGAGAAAATCTGTTAGTGTTAAGTAAACGTTTGTTAGTATTAAAAAAGAATGTTGTTACTTTGAAGAGAAGGTTTGTTTAGTGTTAAGCAAAACTTGCTACTTCTGACAGAAAAGTTGTTAAAACAATCAAAAAATTGTTACTTCTAAGAAAAAATCGGTATCTTTGGCAGATCACTTGCTAGTTCGAACAGAAAACGTGTTATCACTGACGAAAACAATTATTTCTAAGAAATATTTGTGTATGTTAAGTAAAAGCATGTTAATTTTAAGGTAAAATGTTGTTACTTTGATTAGAAAATTTGTTAGTGTTAAGGAAAACTTGTTACTTCTAACAGATAGGTTGTCATCATAACGAAAAAGTGCTACTTCTAAGAAAGTGTCTGTGGTTGGTGAGATGTGGTGATGGCAGAGGGATGTCTTAGAGTAGTTATAGTGCTACACTGTGGGCTGAATTGCTTGCGAAAGCCCGAATGCATGACTTAAAAATTAAATTTTTAGCGAGAAATGTCGGAAGTGTTTTTGGGGAGATGGGGTGATCAGAGGGTATGTCAAAGAGTATTTATAGTGTAACATTGTGAGGTGAAATGCTTAGAGTATCTAACAATAGTAAAGAAAAAATGGGGGCTTCTTTGTTTCCAAAGGGGGGGGGGGGGTGATGTGTAGAGAGCTGGTGCTAGTGTGAAAACAGTGTGAAAAAAATAGGCTTAAAGTGAACGAGTACAGCTGCTAGCATATTTCATGCCATTTTGAGAAAAAAGTAACCTAAAATGCATTCCTGGGGTAGCTCTTAACCCAAATTTTTACGGTTTATTGAAATTATATAACCAATGTATTCCCTTAAAGTCAATTGTAGCATGTATGAAAGCCCTCATGCTTCCGAAATTTGGAAAGTTTTTTTTTATTTATTAGCTACGCAATTGAACTAAAAATGATGATATTTATAGGAATTTTCGATTAGCTGTGGCTAAGTTTGTTAAAGACGAGCTATTTTCTTGCGAAACCACACAAAATTTGCTCTGATTCTCACAACACAGAGGAACTAGATTTTATTAGGGAACAATGAAAGATTCAACGTTTCGTGAAGGTCTGCAAACTGTTTCTAGACATTTATTTCAGTACATCGGTCAAAAATGTGTTTGGAAAAGGACGTTTCTGCTGTGTATAATTTTTATAGTGACGAAAATTTCTTTCTATATGGGTTTTATTGGTGGATGTTTGCATGAATAGCGGATGCGCTAAGGTTCGTAAATACGAAAGTCATAATGGGGAAACATTTTAGGTCATGGAGGGACTTTAAAAAATGGGGTAACATTCTAAATGACATATTTGAAAATGTTAGGTAAAAAGTAACAGAATTGGATGATCAAAACATTCGCTTGTCTAAATCCTGAAAGATGAGGTCAAAGTTGACGTTCTGCTAACTTTTTTCTTACACATTTTTAACTCTTAATTTGAGCCTCTATATTGAAAATTGAGGGATGTCCTCAAAAGAGTTAGAATGGCGGGAATGGGTCTGGGGGGTGGGGGAGAGGTGGCCCCTGGAGGTTGATGTCCATTGTGGTTAGAGTCATTGATGTTCATACTCACAATTCTCTCACTAATCCAATATTGTGTACTTGTCTATTATAGCGACCACAGAGTTTCCCCCCAAATCATCCTCTAAAATGTCATTCATTCCATTTTGAGAAAAAATTACCTAAAATGCGTCCCTGGGGTAGCTCTTGACCCGAAGTTTTACGGTTTATCGAAATTATATAAACAATGTATTCCCTTAAAGTCAATTGTAGCATGTAAGAAAGCCCTCATGCTTCCGATATTTGGAACGTCTGTTCCTTTATTAGCTACGCAATTGGACTAAAAATGATGGTTTTTATAGACAGTTTCGATTAGCTATGGCTAAGTTTGTTAAAGACGAGCTATTTTCTTGTGAAACCACACAAAATTGGAAAAAATGTTAAATGTCCTTTTATTATCTACGCAATTGGACCAAAAATGAAGAAATTATGCACAGTTTCAATTAGCTATGGCTAAGTTTGTTAAAGACGAGCTATTTTCTTGCAAAAACCCACAAAATTTGCTCTGATTCTTACAACACAGATGAATTGAATTTTATTAGGGAACAATGAAAGATTTAACGTTTCGTGAACGTCTACAAACTGTTTCTAGCCATTTATTTTGGTAGATCGGTCAAAAATGTGTTTGGAAAAGGACGTTTTCGCTGTGTATAATTTTTTATAGTGACGAAAATTTCTTTTAATATGGATTTTATTGGTGGGTGTTTGCATGAATAGCTGATGCGCTTTGGTTCGTAAATACAAAAGTCAGAATGGGGAAACATTTTAGGGTATTAGGGGACTTTAAAAAAAATAGGGTAACATTCTGAATGACATATTCGAAAATGTTAGGTAAAAAGTAACAGAGTTGGATGTTCAAAATATTCGCTTGTCTAAATCCTGAAAGATGAGGTCAAAGTTGACGTTCTGCAAACTTTTTTCTTACACATTTTTAACTGTTAATTTGTGCCTCTATATTGAAAATTGGGGATCTGATGTTCATCTCACAATTGTCTCACTAGTCCAATATTGTTTACTTGTCTATTATAGCGACCACAGAGTTTCACCCCAAATCATCCTCTAAAAGGTCTCAAAGTGTTTCACCCAAAAAAATCCCTGGAATGTCGATTAATTTGTTTCGCCAAAATAATCCCCTAAAAGTAATTTCTGAATGTTCCTTTGTTTCGGCATCCTTTTGTGATGTAAGAGAAACCTTACGTTAATCCATTGACCTAGAAATAGGTGTCAATTATCTTGCCCCGTTAGACACACTCTTATCTGGTAATGATGTAAACTTCTGTCTGTATTCCATAGAAACATCAAATCACATATCCAACAACCATAACAGAACTAAGAAACAACATCAAACCATCAAACAACATAACCATGAAACAACAAAACCATGAAACAACACCCATGAAACTCTTACCTGGCTGTGACGTCACTCCCCCTGAATTCAATAGGCATATAAACATGTATATTCAGTACCTTCTGCCCCATTTCTACTCATGTCAACCCTTCACAATTATGCAACTGACCCATTATGATTTAAAACTATATGCTGCTTTAAAACTAAATCAAAAGGCATTGTGTTTACGGTGGCCAATAAGACACTTCAGAAATATATCGAGAACGACTGGGGGTATTAAGTTGAAACTTCCAGGGCCTACTACATTTACTACTTCTGCTCTTACAATTTAAATGAACAAAAAGAGTGTAAGTGTATCCAGGCTGTCAAAGATCATAGATGGAATCTTTTGGAAAGGATATAGTTTTATTTTGCAGGTCAAATTAAGGAGGTGTAAAATTAAATAAAAAAGGTAAAATTCTACTTTAGTTACTTTTGGCTATCTTGGAAAGGAGTTGGGTTAGGAAAATGAAACTTTCAGGGATGGATGTACATGCTAAGGTTTGTCCCGGGAAGGTACTTTGAAGTACCTACTTCCACTCCTCCCCCCCCCCTCTATTTAATAGTAAATTACTGCACATTACTGGTTGTTTTTAACACATATTTCATCCTATATTACTATCATAAATATAAATCACTGCTTACCTTACACAACTTCTGCTTTTAACCTTGTTCATTAAAATATATTCCAAAATCCTGTTTAAATCCTAAGCCATTTAATTTTCAACCCATGCTGACTTTCTTTATGGTATATGAAACCAGGTTTGTTGTGATGTCACACTTGCCTTATCAGATACCCTTACCCTTAAGGGTAGCAGGCACATGGCAAACAACTCTGTTGATAAGACCATTTAAACTGTATTAATTAGGGAAAGGATTTCACAAGAGAGATCAGTAAAAATAACCTAATCTTTTTAGAGGACAAATTATGTCATAGGAAGATGTTTTTTAAATTCCCCTTCCACCTGAACTTAAAATTTTCTAAAATTCTACTTTAGAAGCTTTTAAAATATTTCTAAAGTTCTAAAAGATAGATTACTAAAAACATCAGAATTAACTTCAGAGGAAACGTTATATCACAGGACGAGGTTTTTGAAATCACCCTTCCCCCCAAACTCAAAATTTTCTAAAATTCTACTTTAGAAGCTTTTAAAATATTTCTAAAGTACTAAAAGATACAGTACTAAAAACATCAGAATCGACTTGAGGACACATTATATCACGGGAAGATGTTTTTGAAATCCCCCTCCCCCCAAACTCAAAATTTTTCAAAATTCTACTTTAGAAGCTTTTAAAATATTTTAAATATTTCTAAAGCGCTATGACATAGAGCTCTACAGACATCAGAATCAACTTTAGAGGACAAATTATCTCAGGGGAAGATGTTTTTGAAATCTCCCTTCCCCCCAAACTCAAAATTTTCCAAAATTCTACTTTAGAAGCTTTTTAAATATTTCTAAAGCACTAAGACATAGAGTGCTAAAAATATCAGAATCGACTTCAGATGACACGTTATATCACGGGAAGAGGTTTTTAAAATCCCCCTTCCCCCCAATCTCAAAATTTTTCAAAATTCTACTTTAGAAGCTTTTAAAATATTTCTAAAGCACTAATAGATAGAGTGCGAAAAACATCAGAATCGACTTAAGAGGACGCATTATATCACGGGAAGAGGTTTTAAAAATCCCCCTTCCCCCCAAACTCAAAATTTTCCAAAATTCTACTTTAGAAGCTTTTAAAATATTTCTAAAGCACTAATAGATAGAGTGCTAAAAACATCAGAATCGACTTCAGATGTCACGTTATATCACGGGAAGAGGTTTTGAAAATCCCCCTTCCCCCCAAACTCAAAATTTTCCAAAATTCTACTTTAGAAGCTTTTAAAATATTTCTAAAGCACTAATAGATAGAGTGCTAAAAACATCAGAATCGACTTCAGAGGACACGTTATAACACGGGAAGAGGTTTTGAAAATCTCCCTTCCCCCAAACTCAAAATTTTCCTAAATTCTACTTTAGAAGCTTTTAAAATATTTCTAAGGCACTAATAGATAGAGTGCTAAAAACATCAGAATCGAATTCAGAGGGCACGTTATATCACGGGAAAAGGTTTTGAAAATCCCCCTTCCCCCCAAACTCAAAATTTTACTTTAGAAGCTTTTCTAAATATTTCTAAAGCGCTAAGACATAGAGCGCTACAAACATCAGAATCAACTTTAGAGGATAAATTATGTTATGGGAATATATTTTTGAAATCCCCCTTCCCCCCAAACTCAAAATTTCTGCCAAAGTTAAATTTATGCAACCTGTGACTAAACAAGCGGAATCGTTGGGTCAACCATGTAGGCTCAACACTAGGATATTTGCATCAAGGGTAAATGGGTATTTGGTGGAATTAAATAAAAAAAACAAGTTTTTTTAACTGAAAGTAAGGAACGACGTTAAAACTTAAAACGAACAGAAATTATTCCGTATATGAAGGGGGCTGTCCCTCCTCAACGCCTCGCTCTTTACGCTAAAGTTTTTTTATTGTTTAAAAAAATAGAGTTGTGAGAAAGTCAAACTTTAGCGTAAAGATTGAGGCGATGAGGAGGGGACAGCCCCTTTCATATAAGGAATAATTTCTGTTCGTTTTAAGTTTTAACGTCGTTCCTTACTTTCAGTTAAAAAAACTTATTTTTTTTATTTAATTTTTGAACGTTTTTGAATTAATGCAGGTTTTAATTTTGGCTCACCGTACATGAATAATACAAAAAAAATTTGCATATTATATTTGGTTAAATGGCTTTCTCGAAACTTGTTTAATTTTATTTACGAACGTTTTTATTAGTAATAAATATACGTAACTTAGAATTAACTTACGTAACAAACTTCTATATTCATAAATTTTTAACACGTATATTAGGGGGTTTGCCCCCTAGTCAATACCCTGGTCTTTAAACTATAGTTTGAATTTTTTTTCTAGTTCTTTAAAAATGACCTCTTAATCACAATCAGTTGATCAGTTGAAAAACTTGTTTTTTTTATTTAATTCCTGATCTTTTTCTTTAATAATGCTGGGAAATCCGGCACCCCCTTCATAGCAATGTCCCTTCCCCCATGACCACTTCCTTCATGGAACGATCCTTCCATATAGCCCCCGACCCTCTCCTTCCCCCACCTACCAGAAAAAATCTCCTCTGAAAAAGTCTGTATACTTCCCAATAACCAATACTATATGTTAACATTGAGTAAAGTTCATAACTTTCAGCCCTCCCCTGGGGACTTTGGGGGATCAAGTCATCCTAAAAGACATTTTTATCATATTTTCGACCATGCTGAACAAAATGGCTATCTCAAAATTTTGATTGGGTGACTTTGGGAAAAAAATGAGCGCGGGAGGGGGTCTTGTTACCCTCCATTTTTTCACTTAAAGAGGGCACTTAAACTTATTATTTTCGTTCCAATGAGCCTTCCCAGGATATTCTAGGACTACTGGGTTGACACGATCACCCCTGTGAAAAAAAAAACAAACAAACAAACAAACAAACAAATAACCACGCATCCGTGATCTTTCTTCTGGTAAAAAATGGAAAATTCCACATTTTTGTAGATAGGAGCTTGAAACCTCTACAGTAGGGTTCTCTGATACGCTGAATATGATGGTGTGATTTTCATTAAGGTTCTATAACTTTTAGGGGGTCTTTCCCCCTTTTTTCGAAAATCAGCCAAATTTTCTCAGGCACGTAACTTTTGATGGGTAAGATTAAACTTAATGAAACTTATATATTTGAAATCAGAATTAAAATCTGATTCTTTTGATGTATCTATTGGTATCAAAATCCCGTTTTTTAGAGTTTCGGTTACCATTGAGCCGGGTCGCTCCTTACTTACAGTTCCTTACCACAAACTGTTTGATAGAGCGAGGAACTGGTAATTCATTCATGGTTTCTGTGCCGGATAGAAGTAGTGCCACGTTGTTGGGAATTATCCAAAACCGAATTATGCCAGGGACAACAATTATCAGCGACTGTTGGAGGGCCTACGATTGCCTGGCTAGCCAGGGCTATCAGCATTTACGCGTCAACCACAGTATAAATTTTGTTGACCCTGCAACAGTTGCTCACACACAAAACATCGAAGACACTGGCGTGACGTTCGAGACAATATACCCAGATGTGGCAGAAGAGAAGAACATATGGAAGGATATCTGGCAGAGCACTATTTCAAAAAAAAAAAATTCAATCTCCTCGAGAATGCACCATTTCATGAAATATATATCGGAGCTTTATAACCCCAACTAATTTGTTTTTTATGGGTATTATTTACTAATTAATGTTTAAAACGTTGTAACAGAAAATTTGACAATTTACGGTATCTAACCCCATTTGTTCTTAAAGCAATTCAAATGTTTTTGTCCAAATAGTTTAGTGTAGCAATCTTCATTCTTGAAGCTACAAGACGTTATTAAAGTGTAAATAGGGAGGGGGAGAGAGGGGGCAGAAGTACATATTTGACTATAGATTATTCGGTACTTGTGCATTATAAATAACCAACCACTATGCACGAAAGAAGTTAAGTTTGGTTACTGCTAATGAAATAAAAATAAAATAGGATGAAAATATAAAAGTTTAGAAACAAGTTTGGGCTATATATTTGCACATTAGGGGGTGGTTGGTAAATCAGAGCATATATTAAATACGTAACCTAACCCAGGTACCTTTTTCCCTCCCTAAACCCAAAAAACAACAGTTTAAATATTGTAAACGCAATAAGAAATCACGTCTGGTTTCCTTGTACAGTCTATAGCGGTGGGTTATTTATAAGGCACAAGTACCGAATAATCTATATTCGTTTTGATTATTTTTTGGAAACCCCTTAACATTTTGAGTTGGGTAACCACATAAAACATATTCAAATAGCTTAATCCTATAATGTTGAAAAATTTTGCTTTTCTTTTTTACATCCGGGATTTAAAATATGTAAAAAATTTTGGAACTTATATATTTTCTTTTGAGGGTGCAAAGGTTAGCTGAAAGGAGATTTGATAGCGGGAGGAGGGGGAGGGCGGGGGCGATGGTCAGCAACCTGCTCGCGGTTCCCCTGCTTATACTAATCTAAGCTGACCATTTCGTTGCAACGTGTTGCACCAGAATAATAACCTAAAATCTGGTTGATAAATTGCCTGTCTAACAAATTTGTCTGAGTTTCGTAAAAGCGGGAAACAACCCCTAAAATTAAAAGATTTTAATAAAACTCATACCATCAAATTTGTGGTACTTGGCGAATACCCGCCGGAAAATCCCCCCGAAAATACCTCCCCGCGGATAATGCCCCCCCCACGGGAAATACCCTCACGGAAAATCCCCCTCCCCCCAAAAAATACCCCCGTGCAAAATGAGGCTTTTCAAATTATCAACCAGATTTTAGAGTATGAAGGGAGAATGGGATGAATGGTCAGGGGGATTTCTAAAACTTTGAATGACCTTTAAAAATTTGTGAGTTATAGCAACGGAAAACAAATTTGGGCTATATATTTGCACATTAAAGGGTGGGGGGGTAAATCATAGCATACATTACATACCTAACAATTTGTATTTTTGTATTTGTATTTTTTGACACAAACTGTACCGTTTGTGTCAGGATTAAAATTGTTGAAAAAGTTTCTCCCAACAAACAAATAGCAAGCCAAACTATAGATTCTTATAGAAAAAACAAAATGATATAAATTTTTTTTCCATGAAAAACACTGTCAAAAACAAACAGAAATTAATTTAAAAAAGTGTTTTCCACAAAACAAGTTTTTCGAAGTAAAGAGCTCCATTAAGCCAAAAGTGAGCAGAAATAAAGTAAAAAATCTTCCAAGCGTAAAACTACCATAAATCACTATCAATATTTAAATGAAACTCAAAACGAACAGAAATTACAATAAATAACCGACCCAGGCTCAATACCAGCAAAACTTAACATTAGTAGGGTTGATAACGCCCATGCCATCTCAAGACCAGAACATAATTTGCACTTTATACGTTTTAATTGTTTTCGCAATTTTTTTACTTTAATAAATAAAAATCATTAAGACTTTAAAGAATAAATATCAGAACATGTATATTAAACTGACAATTCACATTTATTTTTGTTATTTTTTTTTTTACAGGAAAGCGCAAGTTATGTTCTGGTCTTGAGAAGGCATGGGGGTTATTATGCCCTACTAATATTAATTTTTGCTCTCATTAAGACTATGGTAATTATAACCGATTGCACAGACAAACCGGTTTTTCTCAGATCTAACAGCAAACTTCTTGAGTGTATGTTCTGGATAATAAACAAGCAGGCCTACCTATTTCGACATCACGAAGGAACGAGGGTCAATATGCCCCCCCCCCGCCCAATGAGCTTGATTAAATATATCTCAATTTGGCGTTGAAATATATTTAATTAAAAAGATAATTGCCCAAAAACTAGGTTTTTCACATACTTTATCACATATCTTTTTCGCTTAACACTGTAATGCTGCACTACGATCCTTGTTCCCAACTAAATCCATAAGGGTTATTACATACATTTTATAAGACAATATCCAAAAGAGAATAAAAGCCACATACTTGCCAGATATATACAAATCGCCTTATCTTAATTTTCTTGTATCTTGATCGACAAGTAAGTATTCCGCTTCGGGAATGATAGTCATGAACGAATTGGTTCTACCTATATTGGCTGGAAACGTGGAAATTTTATACAAGTCATACATGGATTGTTGATTTATTAATGGAATTGTTACTACTGCAAATAGTTGTTCATTTATCTCTGTTATATGAACTTATAGTTTGGTGTAATAGTGGAACAGGTTTGCTACTTCTGGTTCTGTTGGTAGATGTAGACCGAACGTTAGATGTGTTTTTATCTCGTCTAAGATAATTTTTAGGCTCGAAGGGTCCACCAGATCACATGACAAGGTTCCTCCAGTAAGAGCAAATAATGCAAATTCAAATTTGCTCACATCCGTTGCCAAGTTAAGTAATGACATTGTAACTATGTCTAATGATACCATGGTGAGGCTCGAATCGGAAATCACACGATCTACTTCATTTTTTAAATAATTCATAATGCTTACTGTCTTTGATATTTTCTTCGAGATAGCTTCGATTTTGTCTCTTTGATAATTGGCTATACTGGCTTGTATCTTTTGGACATGTAAGGTCACGTTCATGGCGTTATTTAGTTTTCCTACGTTTTCCCTTAGGATATTTAGGTCTTCTTCAGTCGAAAGCCCAAATAAGCGTGAGGCTAATTCTCCCACGATTGGTATTAGACTAGCTGATCTTCGGTATTTGCTTTTTCGAAAAAATACTTCGAAGATTCTTGTGGTACTTTGCTTTAACTTTTGTATTTCTGTATTGAATAATTCAAATAGTGTTTGCAGTCTTTGTCTATAGAGTATTAAGAAGGATTGGTGAATTGATACTTTTAGGGCGTTTTTTTCGTTTAGCTCAGGTAATGGTTCGATATCTTCCCTTGCCGGCTCGTCGGCCATTGCTAATCTTGCACAAGTACGTTTGCCATCTATTGTCCAACATTTCTTATATACGTAATCGTCTTCTTCCTCTTTCTTATTTTTATTTTTCTTTTCTACTGGTTGAATCGCTTGTACTTTTATCGTTTGTATTTCGGCAAGCCTCACTGGGAGTCTTGCTCTAAAGCCTATAGTAAACACGCAAATCGACTCGGTGCGGTAATACGTGGGTCCTGTTGACAACGTCCATTTTGTAAGTATCGTTGGTCTTAGATAAGTTAGTGTGGTCAAATTTCTAGGTGCTTTCTTGCTAAGTGCGCTCATTTCAGGGATTGTGCTCGTCGTGACTTCTGACATTGAAGATTGTATATCTCTTACTGGGGTCTCATATGTAGGCGTGGTTGTCTTGGTGTTTTGTCTTTTTCTTTTTGTAGGATTCTTATTCTTATCGTCTTGTTGTGTATTTGAGAATTTTAATTCCTTTAGGTTGATAATTTGTTTGTAGTCTTTTTCCTTTGTGAGTTTTGATAATATTTGATTCGTAACATTTTGTTCAGCATGATTTCACCATAATTCCTTGAGGAAAGTCCATAGGCTCGGTAGTTCATTTAGCATGGCGTAATTTCCGTCATAGAGTTTATTTTTCTTGGAAGTTGTCAAGAAGGAACCTGTGGTATATTTTGTCGTAGTGTATTCGCTTATAGATCCGTCCGCATTACTTAATTCTCTTTTCCTTCTGTTTCCTCTGTTGTTAGTTACTAGAGTTTTATCGATTTCTGTCATTTTCTTGTCAAAGTCGTCCACTATGAATTTCGACTTTACTTTAGGAGGAATGGGGGGTAGATTTCCTGTATTTTCCCTGTGGTGCATGTCTTTCGTGGTCTGCAAGCTTTTGTCTGACTTTAAGAATTGGAATATAGAGTCCTTTAATTCATTGGTATTCTTCTCTAGTCTCATTACTTGTTGAAATAGGGTTTCAAACGGTTTGGGATCCAGTTTCATAAATATTTTCCAGGCATTGTGGCTTGCCAGTAACGAATTCTCATGTTTGAAGATTATTCCATGTTTTACGATATCTTGTGCTATAGTTTGGACAACGACGATTATCATGAAATTTGTTAACCACATCCTTTTTGCTGTTTTTGGAATTAATATTTCATTAAACATAATATAGGAAGAAAAAGTTTTTTGATTAGAAACCGATTGTGAATTCAGAATTTTATTACAGGGGATTTCTTTTTTTTGGGGGGAGTAACCAAGGTGAGGTTAAAATTTTTGGTCATAGAATTTGTTGATTTCCTATGGTAAACATACGGCTGATTTTTTAGGCTGGGGGGTGGTTATTTTAATTTCTTTCCCCCAAGAATTTTTTTTCAACATTAAAGGGTGGATGGGTTGACTTAATTATTTTGATTGGGACAGTTTTTTTTTATTTTTTGGTTACTTTTGATTTTGCTTCATAGGTTTTTATTCTTTTAAATATAAGTTCATTTCTTCTCGCTCTATATAGTACACTTTTTGGATTATATAGATACTGTTTGTAGTATTTTATTTCTTGGAGGGGGTCATGTTTGCCTTGATATTTTACACAGTTTGGATTTCCCTCAATTTTGTAGAATAATTTTTGCTTTCTACATTTGTCAAGAAGTAATAAATCTGTCTGGCAAGGACCTTTAACATACCAGTACCGAACTTTGTATTGTCTTTGTAACTTTCTTATTTCATGTTGAACAAAATGGAGGTACTTGCCCTTTCTGCTGTTGTATTTTATTCCTAGTTTCCCTCTTGCGGGCCGATATTTGGATGTATTTGCTAAACGTAATCCGAAGATATATGATCCTATGTTGTATTCTCTTAAATCGTATTTGACATCCCAATTTTTCGCAAAAACTTCTTCCCCTGATTTATTCACAATGATCATTGCCGCTGAGTATATAACATTTTGTTTGGTGTGCTTTATACATATGAACTCTGTATCGATAATTGCTTTGGCCATTGTTCTGAAATGAAAGGTAGTTTCTATTGATCTTTGTCAAGTTAAAAAAATTTTCAAGATTAGTTATGATCATGGCACACTCTAGGTCGAAGTCAAACTACCTTTTCACCAGCATTTCCTCAATACATCGGGATATTTGTACCTGGCTATTTGTGTGTTCGAACATAATTCGATTCTCTAAAGTTCCGTACTCTAGTTTAACGACTTTGTTGTCGTTTTTTAACGAATTTTATAAAGGCTTAAAATTGTAGAGACTTTCAAGGAACTACCTTCTCTTTTCAATATACAAACAATGTATTTAGATCCCGTGACATTTACTCTACTTCATAGTTTTATAAATATTTATACACTACTGGTTTATTCTTACAACGCACATTTTTTCTTTATTAACAATGATAATTGATTATCATAGACGTAACACTTCAGGTATTATCAGAGGGTTTTTTTATTATTCTTTTCAACGAAATTATTTATACACACAGTTTCTTCCACTAATATTAGGTTTTAATTTCAATATAGGTGCATCATCTGGCAGTGCCGCCTTTGAGATTGGGGATGTAAGCATATCGAGAAGTCAATAATCTTCCCATGACGAAACATTTGAGCTGAGATACTTGAGTTCAAATTTTATATTATCTTTTCCACCTTCAGGTGAGTTTAAGTACATTAAGTACACTAATAATTGGTTTGGGAGGCGCAGGCCCTCCAGAGTGGCAGTTATGTCATTCCTTCGAATATTTTGTCGAATGACTTTCCGGCACAACTGCGATAAAGACAATTGGTCATTTATTATTTTTACTACGGAGAAACTTAAGTTTACTTGTGATTGGCAGCATCATAGTTGCTCACGCACGATTATGTCTAAACCAGGGAACGTTTTTCTTCCAAAGTTTTCGTCTTCTTGGAAGAAATTCAGGGTTATTTTCTTTATGTCCTTATATTCTCCTGGGGTAACTGGAAAAGTGGCATATCCCCTTGAAGGGTTTATTGGGTTAAGATACGTGTTATTTATACAATTGGCGTATAAGACTTTAAGGAAGCTTTCACCTTTTATCATGTGTCCTTGGTCTATTGGTATGGAGAAGAATTTTATGGGCCAAATTGTAGTTATATTGTTAACGTCTTGATCGTACCAAATATTGTCGGCGATATATTCAGACAAAGAGCTATACTTAGTTTTCGGAATCTGTTGTATTAGAATTTGGAAGGCTCGATTGGCACTTAGTCTAGTGTGCTCTAGTGTTTTTGTCATTGCTCGTGCACTAAAGTTATAAAGCACTAAACCTGCCGTTAATTTTGGATCATTCTTGGTTCCAACATTGTCTTTCGAGATTTCAGAAGATTATATAGTTTTGGACAGTCGAGATTTTCAACTGCTCTAACAACTTCCATTTCTTTTAATGAATTTACGATAACTCCCCATTCTTTTAACGAATCATTAATGTTATCTACGCTATGTCTTTTATTAAGGTTCCACGAGGTTACATTTTCTAGTCTAAAATTATTTAATTGTTGAAGGCTTGGGTACCTCATCGTGGTTACTTTTTTTTTAATTTATTCTACCAGATTTTGGGTTAATATTGGCAACGTACCGTATGGTTGCTCATTTCAGCGCTTTCCTTAACCAGTGGTTGACGGCTACTCACGTACTGTATCTGCAAATGTGTTCTTATATAAAACTTATCAGTGATTATAAAATAATTGATTACTTAATATTAATATATTTTCAAAAGGGTTATAGTGGTTTATGGTATAATATATTTTTTTTAAATTTACTGATGTTTGTTATTACATATAGCTTCTTACTTGGCCCTTTTAATTTATGGTGTTTAACTTTTACTGGTATCCTTGGGTTCCTTTTCCTGTTCGAGTTGATTTTCGTAAGGGAATGGTGTTACAATAATAGATCCCAAGAATAAAGAAAAACTTTCGACCTACTCCTGCAACACGATTCCCTCATGACTGAGGATCCATTCACTTGCTAAGGACTTCCTTGTTATGTAATCGCTATTTGTATCTGTATGGTCGTTCTTCGTAAGGGAATCGTTGTGGCGAAAATTGACCCAGAGAATAAAAAGCACTCCGTGTCAACTTCCGGCACACAACTCCCACGCTAGTGAGGCCCCTCTGTCTATCTCTTCATAGTTTCCATCAAGCATCATTTTTATTCAATTAGGCAATTTTATTTAAATGATGTTTGTTGTTAGTTATAGCTGTTTACCTTGCTCTTATAATTTTTGGGTACTTGTTCTTCATTAGACTTCTTTGATTCCTGATTCTTGTTCGAGTTGTTCTTCGTAAGAAATATGAAGCTACGTGCTCTTCCCCGAAATGATCAACAGTGAAAAACACGGAGCTTAAGCACCTCCCACGTATCTGACTTCCTTTCCATTTTAATCGCATATTCCCGTATAGTCACTTGTGTTATCGCATTTCCTTTAATGGTGGGGTTTAGGTAGGGTAATTCGTGCAAATCACGTAATTAATTAGTCTTTTGGCATTCTTCTTCCTGTTCTAGTTGTACTTCGTAAGGGATGCCTTCACTTTGTACTCTTCCCCCAAACAACCAACAGGTAAAGCCTACAAAGTAAGAGCACTCCCCACGGATCAGACTTCTATCCTTCTTCATTTCGTATTCTCACATGGTCATTGTTGTTGCCCCATTATCTTCTTATGTTAGGGGTGGGTTAGAGTAATTCCTTCGGGTTACTTTTCATGGGGAGATTTGTTGATTTTCTCATGAGAGTCCCACGGACAAACAATGATGACGAATGGGAATATAAGGTACCACACGTCACGACCACTGACCAACTAGTTCCCACGTTGTGGGGTCATTCAACTTAACTGTAGTTTATAGCTCTTTATTATTCACCGTTCACTTCCTTGTTGGGTAGTAGCTTCTCATAGGTGGCCTGAGACCAGTCGGGAGGCATATGGATAGTATACACGACTTCCACCTGACTGCTCAAGCCCTCCTATGACTGAGGGTCGATTCATTTGTCAGTTATTTTCTTTATTATGTAGGCACGACTCGTATCTGTATTGCTGTTGTTTTTTTTATATAGAGCCAGGGCTAGATGGGAACGGATACGGGATGATTGAACACCGCCTCTATTCCCCTATGGCCACCGCCTCTCATGACTGAGGGTCCACTTGTTGAAAGAGTTTGACGGCTAGGCAGTTGTAGTGCTTGTAGAGTGATTTCTTATCGGATTTCATTCAATGGCTAACGAAACGAACAATAACTTCAGTCTCGATGAGCCATTGAATAAAATCTCAACAGTTTTTTCGACACATTAATGATCCAAGTCTCATCCAAAACGGATTCTGCAAGAAGGAGTCTCCAGGTTCTACGGGGAGTTACAAAATCTGATCAGACGTTACAAAACCAAGTCAGCAACAAACTTTACAACGCCCGTATCTCTCTCATTCAGTAACTTGTGTAATTTTTTCTTAACAGAAGGTGAGAGTCAAGTACCCACATGGTGGGATAATATACACCATGCACATCCTCGGCTCTAACCTCCTATGCTTGTGGGTTCATCCGTGTTCCCTATCGTATGCCCTATGGATATCTGAATTTTCCTCCTATACCATTTTCAGAGTATTTTGTGGGGATGTCCGCTGATTATTATTTTATTTCGTGGTTTCTGAGTAAGAATTGCCATTTATATTTTTTTTCCGTCCGTAGTATGAAGGGTACTACTACCGATTTTTTGGCTAAAAGTATTTTTCATATGTTCTAATTGTTTTTTTTTTCGAGCTTAAGTCGTTAAAGGAAGGGTTGTATTACATTATTGGCTAGCATAATCCAGTTAATGAGATAACCATCAATTAATTTGAAAAAGATCTTATACTTTACTTAGTATTTTGTGTGGGTATTCGATTCCTTAATTGGTAAATCCTTATATACAACCAATTCGGTTCTTTCTTAAGTATCGTTAGTTAACAAGGCAAATTCTCCCTTTTAGCAATCTTTTTAAAGTGACTATGGTTATTTTGTATCCTGTCGACGTGATAATTTTTATTAAGGCCGAAGTTTGAAAACATAGACTTATTTCTTAGGGCTTTTGAAAATTAAGCTATTAAACTGTATCTCATCTTCCTTTATTGTCATACTTTTTTCAGATTTGATTACCTTCTTTCACAATACCTGCTGATTTTAGTTTCTACAGTTTATAATTGATTAATTAAAAAGAATTCATTTATTTTTTATCGTAGGCATTTCTTCCTTAATTGCTTATTCTGAAGTTCTAACTTAGATTGAATCGAGTGAGGAATTTATTTTTTTTTGTTGATGTTTACTCAAACAATATCTTTAGAAAATGAAGAAATAAACTCTTTATTTCAGCGTATTTTAGAATTATTCTAAATTGGTGGAATTTTAAAGGTTTGTTAGTCGAGATTAAGTCTTCCCTTACAAATGAATTAAAAGAGAAACACATTCACCCTTAGGTGTCGACTCATATTCCCTGTGGCGGAGTCATCGCCACGTGGCAGAGGTATTTATCATCAAGCGCGGTGTTACCTAAAAGTTTTGTAGTTTGTCATAAGGCGTATAAATTTAATCCTCTTGTATTCCCTAAATTAAAATTAAGGTATATTTACGTTTTTTAGCGAACTCATTGGCCGGTTGAAATCAGTTAAACACAATTTGCATGTAATAATTTACCACAAGATATAATCCTTTTGCTATGAAATCATTGAAAATGCGACTTAAAAAAATGTGGGAATTAAATCGAAATGGGTCGTCTTGAACTCGTTTGTTTTAAGCTTTTTGAAAGCAAAATAATTACGTATAAGTAACTCTCTTAACTGACGTCTTGTGATATTATGAGGTAAGGTATTTTTAATACTACGTCCAACCATTTTGCTTCAGTTTCAGAGATTATGCCACATGGCAGAGGTATGATATTATCTAGAATTTTGCAGGGATCTGTTTATTCCTTTTGAATGGGAGTTTTGCCTGAGATATAGGAATTTATTTACTTGCATTATTTCAATTTAATTCCTCATTGAGGGTATATCTTATTAGGTTCATTGTTAACTAGTTTTGTTCCTTTCCACTTGAATTCTAAGGGTAATAAACCTTATTCTTATATTTGTCTCAATATTGCATTTTAAAATAGGGTTTTTCAAGCATTCTTCTGAATGACAACAAATTTGAACTTTGTACCGTTTGCTACTTTGCGGGACTGGGATTTCGGTTACCTATTCATAAAATTTATGGCTCCTACTGTCGCTTAATAAACTGGGGGTTACCCTTGACTCATTTATACTTCATATATATGTTTGCTTTTATTTTAATAATTTCAGTTCAAGTTTGTATGTGCTTCAGTGAACTTAAATTTTTTAACTTATAAGTTGTGTGCATTTCGTAAAGCTTGACTTGAATAATATGTCGTCAATTAGTTTACTATACATTTCTTATTGGATAGATTTAGCAGGGACCTTAGGTTGGAACAGTTCATAAGGTAAGTGAGAATTATTAAATACTGTTTGTCACCTCATATGAGCGTTCGTGAATTGGGATAATTTTGCAGGTTCTGCCTATTTTGGGAGAATTGGAATTTACTATTTTTTGTAATTTTTTTGTAACTAGGCTAAAACCGTAGCCTTATTTTTACAGGCATTATGGTGCAGACTAATTTCAAAAGTTCCCTTTTTAATTTAAAAGTTTTTTTTACATTAATTTTTCACATATTATTTTATTATTTTTTTTTCAGGTTTATTATTTATTGTCTGACTGTTAAGGCAGAACAATATTTGCTATATTTTAAGAGACATTAGCCTAGTTTTACACATTGGTATCACTTCAAACATTGTACCTGATTTTTTTTTATTTACGTGGTACTATATTTTAGGATTTCAATTATTGGCCTTATTCCCTTCACCCCTTCTGGCAAGCTACTTTAGTAAGTTTTTTTTGCATTATATATATATATATATATATATATATATATATATATATATATATATATATATATATATATATATATATATATATATATATATATATATATATATATATATATATATATATATATATATATATATATATATATATATATATATATATATATATATATATATATATATATATATATATATATATATATATATATATATATATATATATATATATATATATATATATATATATATATATATATATATATATATATATATATATATATATATATATATATATATATATATATATATATAATAGCGATTGAAGCCGGATAAATTTTTTTTTTTGAGACTGAGTTTGCATTGGGTTTACAGGTTTGTAATTATTTAACTGCGTTACAAAATTTCTCTATAATTAAGGAATTGTTTAACCTAATAAAGAGGTCTAATTTGTTATTGATCTTGACACGGGTTGTTTACTTATACCTAATCGCGCGGTTTATTTTCGTACCCTATGAGTCGTTTTAAGATACTTTTGGTTTAATTTTCCGCTGCAGCTGTTAGGCTGTTTTTTTGCTAACGATGATAAGATTAATGGTTTAGCTACCTAGGTGTTGGTTGCAAATTTAGTTTATGCTACAATACTTTTTTTTGACAGTAAACATATTTTTACTACAGTGGGCCATCAATTGTTGACAAAAGGTTGATTTTTTTTTTAATTTTGTTAACTAATTTCATGCATTTTCTGACTTGTGGGAGGGTACCTAATTTTTTCTCTCAAGACTACCTAAAATACGTGAGTGACACGCGACAAGTCCTAGGTTATGGGGACAATTTGTTAAAGCAATTCCACTTAGTGCGGTTGTCACATTTATTTTACAAGATACGTGTACTTAATTTAGAATTTTTGTATTTAGGAAATTAATTAAACCGAAAGAATTACAAGACTTAGACCGTGAAACTGCCATTTTCAGGTCTTATTATACCTTGCGCATTCCTGGGGCCTATTTTTGAAGTGTGCGTATTATACTGCCCTTTAGGTTTTGTTTATATTATCGTATTTATCTTTTTTGAATTGTGTCGTATTTTTATGGGCTGACACACACATGCGAGGACTAGTCTTTAGATTCTACAATTTTGATTTATTTTTTCCGTTCAGGCATTGTTTTTCTTTGTTTTGCGTCAATTTTCTAGCGCTTATTTTTCTTTTGAAACAGTATATTATACTTATTTTGTAAATTTTGGTTTATGACAAGCCAAAATATAATTGGAATATAATCAAGTATCGATATATACGTAAAAGTATCTCGAAGACGTCATTATTTGAGACCGAAGGATATTTTCCGTCCATCTTATATTCATAAGGGCCAAAAATTTTTTTGTGTTCAAAGGTCACTTCAGCACGTTGATTAATTTATTCTTATTATCTTGGTTTTCAAGCAAAAAGACTGTTTGTTATAGGAATCCACAGAGCTTAGAGTAAACCACGGTATACGGGTTAATTATCTTTATTATAAGCAGCGAAAAAAAAGGACGGTGTTTTAGTTCGATAACCGTATACCTAAGTAGCTGAACTGTCATAAATCTTCGTTACTTCGACGGTGTTTGGAGGTTACGGGTTTTGATTTACTGTCGGATCGGCGTTTTAGATGGGGTCAATTTGGGATGGGTGTTAAATGCCATTTATGGGGGCTTATTATTTAGTTAACTTTTGTTTGAAAGAATACTTCTGGTTACGATTCGCATGAAAGCCTTTTTTGAATTTTACTGTTTAGGTCGGTTGCTAGGAATTTGCATTTTACACAGAGTCACAATAACTGCATAGGCAACATAACTTTTAGAGAATTGATATCAATTTGGTAGCAATCACGAAGGAAGATTTTTCTTTTGTCTCGTTTGGTGATTCGCAGGTGTTCTTAGAGAATTAAGCTTATTTTGAACGTTAAAAGAATGGCTTGGGTTTCCATTGGCTATTTTTAATTTTCTTTTTTATTTTACTAAATAGGATGATTTCTTTCGATAATATAATCTTTTTGTCATTAGATATCTTGCGTATGGATTAATGATACACGTACGTTCCCAAGGAAAAGATATATAATCTTATTTAAGATTTGTTTGAATTGGGGAGAATTTTTGCGAAACTTTTGAACTCATCTCTATGTATATGGACCATGTTTCACTGAGGAACGTTAGTTATAATTAGTGCGGTAAAAACTGGTACATATTTCTTTTACCGAATATACACTATAGGTTGTTGAGTATTCTATAAATTTCACAGCAAGTTAGGGTCACTTTGTTCGGTCAGTTTTTTTTTGTGATTAGATTTTAACTTCTTTAATAGTTATTAAAGGAATTTAATTTTTGTTGATCTTAGAATTAAAAGTTTTATGAGTTTTTTGTGAGGAGTGACTATCAAATATTTAGGTAACTAATTCTGCGTTTTGTAGGTATTGGTATGATGCTAATAATAATAATGAAATATTTCTAGGATAAGATTGTACTTTGACCTATCGTCTGAACGTGTAATCGAGGTTTCTAATGTCGTATTATCAGAGATACCAGATTATGTCTTATGGTGGACGTGAATCGTCACCATGGTTATGATAAATTTTATCACAGAACTCATTTAATACGTTCTGGAATTTCGTGTTTGACTATGTTGTTGGAATTACTTTCTTTGAATAAAATATCCCGTAGAATTGATTCTAGAAGGGTTTTTTTTGGTTTTTTTGTTTTTTGTTTTTTTTATTGACGAGAAAGGGATTGTTACCTCTTTTTTTAGTTCAATTAATTCCCTTGATTGATATTCCTTAGTTTTCCGCGTCTTCTGGTAATGGTTGTATTTTGGGGGTTTCTTGTGGTGCAGATATTTCTGGGGAATTTTGGCCCGTTGTAATATTTGCTCCGGCATGGGGGTATTGAGTCTTCATAATTATGTTATCGTCCATCGGGGGATTTTGCTGAATGGATTTGACTTGGTGTTTGATGTGATGATACAGAGCTTGGTTTGGAATTTTAAAATACGCGGTTTGTGAATGCGTCGAACATGGCCCTTCGTTGTTGGCAAGAATACTTCCGAAATGGGGGTTGTAGGGTAGGTTAATTTCAACCTTAAAATACGTTGCCACCATCGTTTCTAGGCTTGAGCAAAATTCTTTTTGTCTTTGTAGTTCTCTGGCAATCTCGACTTGCTTTCTTTCAGTTGCTTCTCTAGATTGTCTTATTGGAGCCTAATTATCTCTTTTTGTGCTTTTAAGTTATAATATTTATGTCGTAATCCTAAAATCTTTACTCGTTCAGGAGCCAGGTGTTCTTGTATGGATATTGTCGCAGATAGCACAATACTTTTTCTATACTCTTGCACGTTTTTGCCAATTTCTTGCAGTTTATCGTATAAAACTTGTAGTTTGAGGACCTTGTCGGGGTTGTATCCCTTCACGAGCGTGGCGTCGCTTATTGATTCCAGTTCACTGTGGATTTTTGCGATCTGCTCTTTAATTTCCATAAATTGGGCTTCGAGTAATTTATCCATTTGTTTGATTGCTAGGACCTCGTTTAATTTTTTGTTCATTT
Organism: Artemia sp. Qi Xiang Cuo; assembly: GCF_049724085.1. Classification (NCBI taxonomy): domain Eukaryota; kingdom Metazoa; phylum Arthropoda; class Branchiopoda; order Anostraca; family Artemiidae; genus Artemia; species Artemia sp. Qi Xiang Cuo. The sequence goes on from NC_142796.1 coordinate 16,584,110, forward strand.
CTTCCTGAGAAGCCTTAATTTCTCTAAGGGACTTAAGCGTAGCCTCCATCATATTTTCGATTCTCAATCTCTCTGTTGTTAATTGTGCTGAAGCGTTTAGATATTTAGATCGTACTTGTAATGGCTGGTCCATATTTGTTGTCTGTAATGGGATGGCACTAGGTGTTTTATTTTGTCTCTTGGAGGATGGGTTGTACAATATTCGTTGTTCTTCTATCTTCAAAGATTTTTTTCGAGCCGGGATTCAATTCATCTGGAAAAATTAACTATTAACTTCTTTTGACCTTTTGCGGATAGCTTTTTTGGACGTGTTCTATTCATATACTTTTGTTTAAGGTTTTTTTTCACGTTTTTCATTTCGATTTAATGTTACCATATGGGTTTTTGGGGTCAGAGATCAGGTACCTTAACTAGACGTATTTCCATTTATCTGGTTTTTTACTTATTCTGCCAGATTTCGTGGTAACTTCCTGTTCGCCTTCTTGTGTTTTTGTTCTTTTTTGATTTTCCCATAGAGATCAGATCAAATTTCTTATACTCTTTTAGTAGGAATTTTTGACCTTTTAATTTTGCGGCTTTCCCATGGGCCGTGGCAGAAGCCGGTTTTTGTTTTGGTGCATCCTGGGGGTAGTCAGGATCTGATTCATCGTCGGACTCATTAGAGCTAGTCTCTGAAGATTCATTATTTGGGCTTTCGAGGCGGTCCTTTACGATTTAGGGGTATCTCCTGCCCTTGCTTCATATATTTCGTCTCCTTTTGAGGTAGAGGGTTTATTTTCCATTTCCTCGCGCTGAAATCCTGTTTTGGGGAGTTAAAAGATTCTTGGGAACTCTGGGAGGAGTCAAATATTTTTGGAGAATGTCTCTATTGTTTGAATGCCATATCCTCGGGGAGGGTGGGGTATTTTTTGTAACAGGGTCTGTTGCCAGGAGGTTGATTCCTTGGCTTTGACTTTGGATACAGTTATGTGATGGTATTGTGCTAGATTTTCATCTTCAGGGCGTTCCTGGGTCCAAGGCAAGGTACTCTGCCTTGTTTTTATCAGGTAATTGATAAAGTCCATGGCTTCTCTCAAACTTTTTGTACTTCCTTTATTTGTATCCATATGTGGAGTCTTCCTCATTTTTGCACCTGGGGTTTCCACAGCTCTGTTTAATTCCTCCTGTAACGATAGGGGTCTTTCTATCGGGGTTGCTGGGGATACCATGTCATCGGGAAATCTTTTGTGGGGACATGGGATTGAAATTCTATCAGGGAAAAATTGAGTTTTTGGGGACAGCGTATAATCTGATTCTTCCGAGCTTTCTGAAGATGAAATTTCTTGACCTTTTGGGGTTCTTATTGGTATGTGTGTTAAGGGTTTTCTTTTAGGAATGACTAAATTTTTCATGGCTAAAAATTCTTCAAAATTTTCTTCGTCGCTAAAATTCTCGAAGTAGTTTTGTTTGAAATTGAAAGGTTTTAACTCGGCTAGCCTTGACTTGGGGAACTCATTTTCCGTGTTTGATGAATCTGAAGATGAGGGTTCGGGTGCCCACTTAACTGGATATTTGGCTCCCTTTATGCGGCTAACATGTGCCTTGTATGTTCTCCCATTTTCTGGATTTATCATTTTAAAAGTAAAATCACTGTCGTATTTTTTGGTTATTCTGTAGGGTCCCGAATATTTATTGGAAAGTTTCTTGCCTTCTAACTTTGCCTCATTCTTTAGATACACACAATCTCCCACTTTAAAAGTTATATTCCCTTTAATTTTGGACTTGTTTCTCAACTCTTGGTTCGTCTTACATTTTTCTAACTCTTGTCTAACTATTTTATAGGTTTTCCTCATTCTATTTATAAAATCTTGTTTATAGTCCTCTGTATTATTGTAATACTGCCTTGATTCTATTATTTCTTGATAAAGTATTTTAAAATCGCGGCCGAATAAAAGAAAAAATGGACTTTCTTTAGTCGTTTCTGAATAAGCGGTATTAATTACATTAGTTAAATAAGGTAGATATTGATCCCAATCGCTTCGATTGTCCTTTGTATAAATACTCAAGACATTGGAAAATATTTTGTGCCTATTTTCAATTTTTCCATTAGCTTGGGGATGGTAGGGAAAGTTTAATAATTTTTCGATTTTAAGTAAAATCATTAGATCTCTTGTTACTTTAGAAACGAAGTTAGTCTCATTATCACAAACGACATGGTGGGGAAAACCAAATTTTAAAAATATTTTTGCTAATGGTTTAATTGTTGCATATGCGCCTTGATTTTTCAGTACTTTGGCAAAAGTGAAGCCGGTAAAATGGTATATTACTAAAAGAACGCAAGTATGACGTCTATTAGAGACAGGGAATCCTCTGCTCGTACCATATAGGTCGAACGAAACGATATCAAAGGGAAACCTAGCCACTCGCACCCTTCCAATGGGAGGATTAGGATACGTTTGGGGATTTTTCCTTAGATTACACGGTTCACATGTACTTATATAATCCTTAGGTTTTGTTAATCCCGACGGAACATAAAAATATTGTCTTAACTTGTGAAAGGTTTTGGCTATTCCTAGGTGTCCGCCTATTTCAGACTGGAAATATTCAAAGGCAGGAATTATTAAGCTTTGGGGAAGTACTGGGACTATTAAGGTTTGATTTTTTTGTTTCGCCTGTTACTATCCTGCAAAGGATTTCTTCGTCTAAGTCTTAATAAAAATTGGCTATTTCCCTTTTCAGCGTTTTGAACTTATCAGGGAGATTATCGGAATTCACAAAATAATTAATGAGAGCTCAAACACATTTCATCCTTGGCTTGGTTTCTTTTAATGTTAGCTATCGATAAGGGGCTATGATTGACTTCGTCTCCTTCTATCTGGACTTTAGGTTTATTCTTCTTATATTTTCGTTTACTGGCATGAATGGCATTCAATTGTTTAGTTTCATTGTCTGAAGGGTTATCCTCAGGGATTCTACTTAGGTAATCGCAGGGGGCATTTTGTTTACCGGTCACATGTTCAAATTCCTTAATCTAGATCTGGGATTTTCATTATCCATCTAGCTAAGATTCCAGTTAGATTGTTGAATGAACTCAGGTACTGTAAGCTTTTATGGTCCAAACGGAATTTAAATTTCCGACCTACTAAATAATGTTTAAATTTATCTAAATGAAAATTATAGAAAATAATTCCAATTGCGTCGCATGCATAACTTCTTTTGCCTTTGGTTAGAGTCCTACTTGAAAAGCATATGACTTTTTCTATATACTTAGGGGGTTTCTGTAAGGGTTTGGGGTACTTAGGGGGTTCCTGTAAGGGTTCGGGGTAGTTTTCCACGGGGATTAATTGGGAAAGGATTGCACCGATACCTAGAGCTGAAGCATCGGTGGTAACCACGAATTTGGAATTGTTTTCAAAGTCTGGCAACGACAAAATTGGTTCAGAAGTAAGTGCTTTCTTGAGAGTATCTAATGACGTTTGTGCTTCATTCGACCAGGTGATAGTTTTTCCGTCCCCTTTAGTCAAGTCCGTTAAGGGTTTGGCAATTTGGGCGTAGTTGCGTATGAACTTTCTAAAATAACTGGTTAAACCAATAATGCCTCTTAGTTGCTTCATGGTTTTTGGCGGCTTGAGGTTCTCTACACAGTTTATCTTCTCAGGGTCTAGTGATATTTGATCTTTGGTGAATATCGTTTCTAGGAACTTCATTTCAGATTGAAGTAGATTTGCCTTTTTGGTTCAACATTTCAGATTACCCTCTCTGATTTTTTCAAAAACTTTGGTTAATGTTTTCAAGTGTTATTCTGGTGTTTCTCTCAAACAAATCACATCATCCACAAAATGGATAATATTTTCTATACCTCGTAATAAATGTAACAGAGGTCTAAACGATGCACTTGAACTAGTTTTGATTCCAAAGGGTACTCTTAAATACTGATATGAGCCATATTCTGTTGTTGAAAAGGCCGTCTTCAAAACGTCATTATCTGCTAAATTAACCTGATGATAAACTTGCGTGAGCTCGAGAGATGTAAAAATTTTATTTTTGGTTGAAATAGAATCTAGGATTTCGTCAATTCGGGGCAGGGGAAATTTGTCGCTAACTACTTGCTTATTCAGGGCTCTATAGTGTACTATAAGCCTAAGGTCCTTGTTCTTTTTTGGTACTAGTATAACGGGGGCTGAATATGGGCTTATACTCGGTTGTATAAAACTGTTTCTTTCTAATTCTCGCATATTATTTCTTAACCAGCATTTATAGGGATGGGGGATGCGATAGGGCTGTTTAGCTACGGGCAACCCTGTGGTTTGGATAGAATGTTCATAAAACGGTATCAATCCAATATCTTCCTCACATGTAGAAAATATATCTCTAAAATTCCAGAGCAATTCACATAATATTTCTTGTGTAATTGCGTATCTTGGATATGGTCTAATTTAAATTTTTTAAAAAATTGGGGTTTTGTTAGGGGATACCTATTCTTTGGATTGCTAATACCAATGCTATTAATTAAGCTTTTCTTGGAGTTTTTCTATTTTTTTTAGCTCGTGCTCAGAAATAACTTGTGTTTCAACGAGGCATGTTCCCTTTTTTAATGTAACCATATCATTTTCATGTGTATTGGTCAACCAAATAAAACCTTCTCCTTTCTCATATGAAACGATCTGTTCTTCACAAAACAGATTTTCTGGGATTTCTTTATACGGGGATGCAAACCAAATTTTGGAATGGTCATTTACGGGAGTGACCATTTGAGAAATTTGAACTCTTTGCATTGTATTTGGGGGGATTTTTATCTTACGCACTGCGAACCCATAGTATTTTTCTTCCGTGTTATTTTCTATTAAGTTAAGATTGGCGCTTGGTTGCGTCAAGTCTTCCGCTTTTGGGGTTGATTGTAAGGGTAGATCCAAGTCCTGTCCCCTTACATTAGTACTTAGATTTATTATTTTATTCCATAATTCAGCTATTTTCTTTATTTCTGTTTGTCTATACTCCTGCATTTTCCCTATTTTTGCTTTTATTGACTCGATCCATTTGCTGCTTGATTTTCTCCCAAAAGACGAGAGATAGGGTAAAAAAGACTTTATTCTATTCACTTTTGCTTCCCCTCTTTCCACGCGTTGGAGAATAGGATCGTATGGATACACGAGTCTGTTGTTTGCTATATCTAATAATACCTTATTAGATTTTAGAAAATTAGCACCAATTATAGCCTCATATGGGAAATTTTTGCAGATTATGAAGTTTTGTAGGAAAGATTCTATTATCTTTTGTCACATCTAAACGTATGGAGCCTATAGCTTCCAGCCTGTGACCCGTGACGCTTGTTAAACTGGGAATATTGAAGTTTTCCGTCGCTTAATATATACTGGTAGTCTATTAAATACATTCGAATTTATTATGTTGACTGATGCACCGGAATATATTAACGCCTAAAAACTAATACTTGCAACACCAAAATTATTTAATATAGGTAATATGTCATTATTATCAATTAAGGAAGGTACAACTACTGGAAGGGACCTATAAAAAATACTGGCCTCCAGGGTCCCGATTAATTTTCTTGGGGGCCTAATTCGTTTCCCTGTGCATTTATTTGATAAGTTGGGTGTTTGACATTGGGGTTCGGTGGGAAGTGAATTGGGTTCACTAGCAATTAGAAGTTCCGAGTTGATTGAAATATGATTGTCTTGATTGCCATATATTATTGCGTGGGTTAGAATTTCTTGTTCTGACGGCTCGCGGCATTTGAGCGTTTTGTATCGACGAATAGTTTCTTTCGTTTCCCGAAAAATTTCTTTTATTCCCCGTTGGGAAAAAATATCTTCTAACATCGTCTGTATTCCTGTTAAATCTAGCCCGATACACTGTCCGTGAATTAAATTGGTACGTGTTTTGTCGCGTATTTGGGTTGGGGAACCGATAATTATTTTGTCGGTTGAGGGAAGGGTTTGAGTAGGGTTGGGGAGGCGTAAATTGGGAAGAATTTGAATAGGGTTGGGGGGTTGTATATTGGTAAGGATTTGCGTATTCAAATCCTTTTTGGTGCGTGTTGCGGAACAATGGGAGACGTGGGGGATTGCTTCTATAACTTCCTAACCCTTTGGTATTTAAGTTTGGTCTCCCGAACAAACGGCTATTAAAAATTAGGGGTTGCTTGCGTATAGTTTTTCGTACGGCATTCTCTGGCGATATGTCCTTGTTTATTACATGTATAGCATATAACTGGGGGGTAGTTCACATAGTTTGTCGTGTTCGGGGGTACAAAACGCGTTCTTTGTCTGGTAGGGGTTGGAGATCTATTTTGGTTCGGTTTGGGTGAATTATCTCTCGAAAAGAATCCTGGGGAAATTGCTCGTGATCGTTCCGGAGTTGAATTTTCTACATTATTTATTCTTGACTGATTGTGGTTTGCCACAATCGAGTCAATTTCAATCATTCTCTCTACTTCCTGAACTGCTATAGTTTGGGACTCAAACCTTGCATGAAAGCATTTAGTACGATTTTATTATATAAAGGACCAGATTCTTTCCCGTATTTAGCTTCAATAGATACCATTACTCTGTGCAGATATTCTCTAACATTTTGGGTTTCGTCGAAACATACAGTTCCGTGCTTTAATTTGTGTGTTGAACTAATTTCAACAAATCTTTCTTGGAATGGTTTTAGCAATTTTTCAATTGAGTTTATTGGAAGATTGTTGTCTTCCCCTATTGCATTTTCTATTTGTTTTAAGAATGTTAGCGCTTGCCCCTTAAGTCTCATTAACAACATTCCTACTAATGATTTCAAATCCGTTTGAGTTACCTCCACAAATTGATTTAATTGGATAATGAATTCATCTATATCTGAATCACCGTTATATGATGGGAGGGATTTTGAAATTTCCACTGTTTTGGCAATGAGTTTCTGCTTTAACAAATTGTTCGGTTTGATCTAACGACATTTTGTTTTTTTTCTTCAAAATAAATTAAAATTCGGCACTGGTTTTTCTGTTTTTTGATATAACTTAAATTTGGCTCGTCTAAATTATATTTTTGTTATTATTTTAAGGGGACTTAGGCTTAATAAAATATTGCACTTCAAAGCATGCACAAAATTTAGCACTTTCGAAGCATGCACAAAAGATGGCACTTTAAGGCATGCACATAATATCGCACTTTCCCTATGCGTAATATTTCTCAATAATTTTATTTTTTTTATAAAATGTTTTCCTTGTGTTTTTGCTCCTTTAAACAGGCCTCGCCAATTGTAATGGGGGGGGGGATTTGATTAATAATATGGCGAGTTTTCGAGGAAGGGAAGTTTTCGATAAAAGGGGTTTTATTCTTCTACTATCAAGTTATTTCTTTATATGGGAATTTCTCAATTAATTATTTCAAAGGGTTATTTTCAGTTAAATTCTTAGTCGACGGTTCGTGATCAGCATACCTAAGTGGAGGGGGAACTTTGTGTGTAGGGAGCTTAAATTAACAGTACAAACGGGGAGCTCACATTAACGGCCATATTGAGTCGAAATCAGATTGAATGGATTCAGGTTCCCTTGAGAGTGAGTGGAGCCACAAGGACAAGCTATTTTGAGAAATACTAGCATAAAGAGAATAAAATAAGGAAGATGATGCATTTATTTACTCACATAACTGGAACAGAGCTTCGGTATATCAAAACACTTGAAGTAAATGACACTAAGTTAAAACTGCTCACTGGCAATACAAGTAACGTTCAGTACTATTGTCTATTTAATTCACATAGGATAAAAGGTTGAAAATGAGTTTACAATAAAACTGGCCCAAGTCTCAAGTAAGGCTCTCATAAGATTCATACAAGATTGACATAAGACTGGAAAAAGACTCCAAAATAGACTGACCCAAATTGCTAAGTTCGAGAATACTATACTCTGAGATTTTAGCCGAAGGTTACATTCGGACATTACTAAAGAGCGCATTATACTGATCCTATTGGTCAATTCTCTATTACTATTGGACAGTGCTGTACCAATCAGCTATTCGATTTTAACTAACTTTTGATACGATTTATTACTCTTTAAAACTTCACTTCGGAATTTTTCTTAGCTGAATAGAGTTTTTACCCTATAATTAGAGCAAGCTACTTAGTCTTACATTGTATTACAAGAAAATACTTTTAAAGCTTTACCTTGCAATTACAGCGGAATATTTAGTTTTACTTTTGTATCTTGAGAAAAAGCTTTTATGGTTTTTACTTTGTAATTATAGCGGAACATTTATTTATCGCCGTTACCCTTTTTTCTGTCCTGGGAACGATTCTTTTCATAGTTACGATTGTAATACAATGTTTCGCTACTTTTCAAATTTGACAATTAAGTGTTACTTAAATTCTTTGGGTTTGTCTTCTGGGCAGTTTTATTTTTACTTGGAAAATTTTAGGGTCTTGGAAATTGATTCCATTACAAGGGGACATCCCTTTCATATATGGAATAATTTCTGTTCGTTTTATCTTTTAACGTCGTTCCTTACTTTCAGTTAAAAAAACTTGATTTTTTTTATTTAATATAAGTGTGAACTCAATTGGAAAATCACACGTGATCCCAGAAGCAAATTTGTCTGTTTCTGTTTTATTAAAGTTTCTAGTATTAAGGTTTTGAAGCATTGAAAGTCTGTTAGCCATTGTAGCTAAGGGCTTGACTCGTATCAGATAGTATTAAATAAAAAAAGTTTTTTTTAACTGAAAGTAGGGATCGACATTAAAACTTCAAACGACTAGAAATTATTTAGTATATGAAAGGGGCTGTTCTCTCCTCTATACCTCACTCTTTATGCTAAAGTTTTCTATTGTTTTAAAAAATTGAGTTCTGAGAAAGAGTCAAACTTTAGTGTTAAGAGCAAGACGTCGAGGAGGGGACAGCCCCTTTCATATACGGAATGATTTCTGTTCGTTTCAAGTTTTAATGTCACTCCGTACTTTCAGTTAAAAAAACGCGTTTTTTTTTATTTAATTTCTGAATGTTTTGAATTAATGCAGGTTTTGATTTTGGCTCACTGTACATAAATAATTAAAACAAAATTCGAATATTAATTTTACCTTTTTTGGTTAAATGGCTTTATCGGAAGTTGTTTAATTTTATTTACGAACGTTTTTATTAGTAGGAAGTACACGTAACTTACGAATTCACGAACTTATACGCAAAAAACTTCTATATTCAAATATTTTTAATACGTATAAGTAGGGGAAGACCTTATACTACTGAAGGGAGTCCATATATGGGCTTATAATACTAACAGGAGTGACGCAACATGTTCAGTGAATACCAGCATGACAAGATCATTGACCTACTAACGGTAAGAACAAAGGTACGAACAAAATGACAGCCAATCAGAGGCCTATAATCTGTGTACGAACAAGACCACGTGCCTCTTTCTAGGTCAATCACCGGTTGGAATACTAACGGGATGATGTGACATCATCAGACCAGACGTTCTAGAGGTGTTATTGTTTGAATTTACGTAATTTTTTCGTCGAAATCAAAATACCGTTTTATTTGCTGTGATATGTGGGGTGTTGTATATAATGATCATGCAGGTCTGCACAGACCAGACTTTTTTGGAATGTTAGCTTTGAAACATGTCATAAATGCTAGAATATTAAGCGGTGACTCTAAAGAGATCGAAATTTGTGACTAAACACAAAAAAAGTTGGAAGTAATAGACTCATCAAGATGACACAGCTTTACTACTCGACTGTGGTCGCTATAATAGACAAGTAAACAATATTGGATTAGTGAGACGATTATGAGTAGGAACCATCAAGGTCCACAAGCACAAAGAACCTCACTCAACCTCCAAGGTTCCCCTCTTCCCAACCTTTTAGAGGTCCCCCTCCTTTCCAAGTTTTTTTTCGACACCCCCCCCCCCCAATTTTCACTATAGAGGCTCCATTAAGAGTTAAAAATGTATAAGAAAAAAGTTAACAGAACGCCATTTCTGACCTAATCTTTCGTGACTTAGACAAGCAGATGCTTTGAACATCGAATTCCATTACTTTTTACCCCACATTATCAAATATGACATTTAGAATGTTACCTTTTTTTTTAAAGTCCCCCCATGGCCTAAAATGTTTCCTCATTATAACTATTTCTATTTACGGACCTTAGCGCATCAGCTATTCATACAAAGATCCAACAATAAAATCCATATTAAAAGTAACTTTGTCACTATAAAAATTGAAGACACAACGAAAATATCTATTTTCAAAGCCCATTTTCCGACGGACTAGTTTAAACGGGTAGAAAATGCCATACAGTTTGAAGACGTTCATGAAACGTCCATTTCTCTCCGCGAGACATAATTTCAGGAGTTGTTAAGGAAATTTGGCTTAGCTGTTATATTTTTCTTTGAATATTCACATTTATTTGTTTGAAGACCCCCCCCCCTCAACTTTTTGGGAAAATGATCTTAAAGGAGTACATTGCTTATGTAGTTTCGATAAACCGTAGAACTTTAGGTGATTTTCATTAAGGTTTTATAACTTTTGGGGGGATGTTTCCTCCTTTTATCGAAAATCAGGCAAATTTTCTCAGGCACTTAACTTTTTATGGGTAGGAATAAACTTGATGAAACTTGTATATTTGAAATTAGCATAAAAATCTGATTCTTTTGGTGCATCTATTGGTATCAAAATTCCGTTTTTTAGAGTTGCGGTTACTATTGAGCCGGGTCGCTCCCTACTTATAGTTCGTTACAACGAACTGTTTGAAACCTCAATGGTATCCTATTTTTTAATGTTAAGTTTGTCTGTGATAAAGTTTCTCAGTGTTAAAGTTTCTCTCAGTTGATGCTACGCTCACCCCCCTTCCGGAAAATTAAACCAATATTCCAAAATGTTGGCAGAACATGTAATGTAGAATATCTTATAGTACTTCTTTTGCTTTTTTTAAATTCTTTTATTGTGTTTCTGGGGAGGTTGAGTTTTCATAGCAGGTTAAAATAAAGTTTAACACTTGGACTGTGTTAGGAATATCAAATCTAAAGGCATACCTATCAGACATTTCAAAATGTTTAAACAAAAGAAATATCTCAAAAATTGATTCGATATCATAGTGGATAGAAGAGGATTTGGATATCAAAAAAGAAAAAGAGAGGCTCATTACTCTCCAGTATCTTTCAGCCTTTAAAAAGGACATAAGAGCTTTCTATTCTCAATCGAATGATCCTTCTCCCGAGTTTCTAAAATTACCCTCTCCATTTAAAGCTAGCGGAACAAAAAATTTTGGCTCTCTTTTGACCATTAGTAAGTATCCCATCCATTGATTCTACGACATGCCCTCCCTTTTCCATAGGATTCAAGCGCATACCCTCTTACGTCACGGCATCAATGTCTCTAGCGCTTTGATGGCAAGATTCCCATCCTTGGCAATAGTCCAGAGATGTTTCAATTAATTGGAGTGTGGTTGGGATAATACACAAGTTTTAATAATATGGGGAGCCCCTCGCACGTGTTTCTAGATGGTGATATTCCCGCCCAGGCAAGATTCGCCATGTCCAGACAAGATTCTCAGATGTTTCAATTACTCGGAGTTTGGTCAGGATAATAGGGAATTTTAAATATGGCTCATAACACCTCGCCCCTATTTCTAGGCCAGATCTGTAGCGCATGTTTTGTCACGTGACACACCCATTTGAACTTTTATGACAGCCCTCTGACGTCACGGTACTAACCCAAGCGCAATGTACATCACGCGACACCCTCGCCTTTAAAGGGTAAGATAAGCGGAGCTACCAACCCCTAAAGCCGCCACACTACGCAATACGGTTACCGGTTCTATTAAAGGGTAGACAGTTGCCAAGATTCCATGACATACACCTCTGGACTCCAATGACGTCATGACACACTGAAAACCTATTTGCAGTTTTTTCCTGTACTATATTTTTAGTTTTCAGGTATACATTCTAACTTTTTTTTTGTTTATTGCTATTCCACACCTCTGTGTCTAAAGTTCTTGGTATTTAGTAGGGGGGAAGGGATGTATAGTTAAAAAGTCAGAGATACGAAAATTTTGCTAATGTTTTGAAAACTTCCGAGATCTTCTTTTAACAAAATTTACTTCTAGAATCTGAAATCGATGCGAAATAGAAATAGAAGGAAATCCATGTGCTATAAAAATATTAGAAATTATTTCTTAGTGTGCAGTTCATTCATAATATGGAAGAGCACATTTTTTCTTGCCTGTTCTGCATGGCATTAAACGGATTAAAAACGTTAAACCCAAACCAATGTTGGTTCCAATGTTGGAATACTCAGCTAGTTCCATCCTATACTCCTCTTGTCAGTACCTAAACACGTATTATTCTATAAAGTATGGATACTAAACGTTTTGTTGTAAACTTAACTTTTAGCAGGAAAACTCACATAGTTCCATATAAATATGGTTCATATTTCTGATAGCACAAGGATATTAATAATTATGCAGAATTTATTTATTGTTTATTGATTTTGTATTAGAATCCATCTTTCAACATATAATGGTTATACAACATTCATTATTACAAATTTTTTTTCAAGATAAGATCGCTCAGCGTCAAATTAATTTTTTGTCCATTTCGAGTAATACTAAAGTGTGTTTATGATTTATATAATTTTAAACTGTAATATTCAATTTAAAATTATATATTACACGCTATTGGTATTATAAGGGGCAGACTAGCCGGGAAAATTGATTGTTTTTTTGATTTACAACTTATTTAATAGCTCCATCAAGCCCTGTTTTGATGTAGTGCAGTGGCTTGTCTTGATTAGCAAATAATGGCAACAAAGCTCCTTTGTTTGTGGGCAAAAACACCAAAGACGAATATGGCTAAGTTAGAACCTCACTGTTTTTCTTGTTCATCATATTGATGTAGTCAAACAGTTCGTGGTAAAAAACTCTAAGTAAGGAGCGACCCGGCTAAATAGTAACCGAAACTTTTAAAAACAGAATTTTTAAACTAAAGATACATCAAAAGAATTGGATTTTTATGCCGATTTCACATATGTACATTTAATCAAGTTTAGTCTTACCGATCAAAAATTGCGAGCCTGAGAAAATTTGCCTTATTTTGGAAAAAGGGGGAACACCGCCTAAAAAGCATAGAATCTCATTGAAAATCATACCATCAGATTCAGTGTATCAGAGAACCCTATTGTAGAGGTTTCAAGCTCCTCTGCAAAATTGTGGAATTTTGTATTTTTCGCCAGAAGAAAGATCAAAGATGCGTGTTTATTTGTTTTTTTTTGTTTGATTGTTTTTTTTCAGAAGTGATCGTGTCGACCCATTGGTCCTAGAATGTAGTGAGAGGGCTCATTCGGACAGAAATTAAAAGTTCTAGTGCTCTGTTTAAGTTACCATAAAAATTGGAGGGCAACTAGGACCCCCTTCCACGCTCATTTTTTCCCAAAGTCACCGGATAAAAATTTTGAGACAGCCATCTTGTTCAACAGAGTCGAAAAAATCTAATAACTATGTCTTTGAGGACGACTTAATCCCCAACAGTCCCCGGGGGAAGGGCTTCAAGTTATGAACTTTACCTGTTATTTACATATAGTATTGGTTATCGGGAAATATACAGACGTTTTTAGGAGGTATTTTTTCTGGTGCGGGGATTAGGAGCAGAGAGTTACAAGGGAGGATCTTTCCATTGAAGTACTTTTCGTGGGGGAAGGAAATTTTCCATGAAGGGGACTCTGGACTTCCCGGCAAAATTAAGGGAACAATCAGAAAATAAATTAAAATACAAGTTTTCTCGACTGAACGTAAGGAGCAACATTAAAACTTAAAACGAACAGAATTATTACGCATATTAGGGAGCTCGACCCCAAGTCAATAACTTGCTCTTTACATTAAAGTTTTTTTGTACTTTTAAAAGAGATTTATTCTAATTAAACGGCCAGTGTGGTCCAGGAGTCATTATTAAAGATACAATATCAATAAAAATGCATTATACAATATCTTGAATATACAATATATATTCAATATATATTCATATATTATATATAATACGCCTTT
>NC_142796.1:16598608-16671608 GCF_049724085.1 Artemia sp. Qi Xiang Cuo
TACGAGTCATACAGTTGGACTACTTGTTCCGAAGAGAAGGGGGTTCGGTTCCTGGTGTCACCGGTGATTTGTTTGTGGGACGGGGGTCAATAGTGTATCTCTGTAAAACACAGCCAGAGTCAACCAAGCTCGAACTAGATACCAGGAGAAATCTAGGGAAAGCAATCCAGACGGGTGTGCACCAGAACTGGATGGCTAGTCTCGAATCCCCCCCCTTCCCCAATCGCAACTTCCGGATTAAGGACCATTAAAGGTATAACAACATCATAAATAACGACTGTAAAAGTTCAATGCTGCACTACTTACTTACTTACATCGCTTGTTTCAAACAACAAGTAGAACAATAGGGAAATTCGTTGTTAAGAAAGAGGAATAAAACTTTAAAAAAATATTAAATGGCAGTGTGGTCTTCTCACTACTTTCATAGCTGGTTTGAAAAAAAACAACAAATTTATATGTATCTAAGTACTCTACAAAAGGGAAAATACGTATTCCATTAACCAAATTTGGAAATTTATAAACAAAGTGAAGACATTAACTCTCGGACTTTGAAGGAGAGAAACTCCGCTAATGGGGTTATTGATATCTTTGAAAACTATTTATCTAAGACATGTCAATGAAGCTTCTGGGAATAAAACTAGAGCAGAAGATATCTCATTGTAAGCTATTTTCAATTTTCTATATCTACTCCTTCTCTAGCCTATTCAAACGTTTAAGAAATTGCATAAGGACAAGTCTACATTCCAGGCCATAATAAATTTTTCAAGAATTTCGGTTTAACCGTAATTTTCATTTACTTCATGTTTATGGTGTAACGGATAATCAACACATGACAATGCATAGTAATTAAACATGTTATGGATTAAATCCTCACCGTTCAAAACTTTGCTGAGTTTAGTTTAATTTTACATGTCAAATTAGTTAGTCTGCTTATTTGATTTAATTAGTTAGTCTTAATTAGTCTTAAAACTAACTATTTAATTAGTTAGTCTTAGTTAGTCTTATACTTTTATACATAGTAATTAAACATGTTATGGATTAAATCCTCGCCGTTAAAAACTTTGCAGAGTTTCGTTTCATTTTGCATGTCAAACTAGTTAGCCTTTTTATTTGGAGTTTTGTATATATACGTCAAGAAATTTATTTTTGAAAAAATATATCCTAACATTTTTCTCCATGCTTACAACCAAAACTGCTATTCTTTTTTCTGCCCCCTAGCCCCCACCCCCTCGCAGAAAATTTCCTGTGAGCGCCCATCCTCAATGTGACTCAGGTTTGAGAGCTCTTCAATGTAAAAATTACTAAGCAATGAATAGTAAGTAATTAGTCCCTCTGTCAACTGAAAACCAGGTTCACCTTCCTGATCGTGTTTCTCCTACAACTGTTTTTCCAAAGTTCCCCTGTGCTCGTTACAATGGTAATAAGGATGTTTTGACTGGAGTTGATTCCTTAGCAGCACCATTTTTCTCCGTCACCGAAAAGCCATTTAGGGTCAAATTTCCCAAATTGTTTAAAATTGTCTATAATCCATGTTACAAACGCTGAAAGTCCAAATTTTCACAGATGATTTCCAGAGAAATTGCCTACGGATTGTTTTGGGTACCCGACTGACTGTCCGTATTTCAAATAGTAAGCTCTATGAAAAGTGTGGTTCAATCAAACTTTCTAGGGCTACAGCGAAAGGTAATTTGAGACGGCGGGGGCGTGTTCTATGGATGAAGGATGACATATTGCCAAAGATTGTCCTTCTCATCCAACCGTCTAGGGCTAAACGAAAAGCAAGTCGTCTGCAGTTGTAATGGGAGGATGTCGAAAAGAAACAGTTAAGGGAAATAGGAATTTCTTGGAAAGGTGTAAAGGGAAGCTTTGAATTGATTGGGATGGAGAAGCGTGCATAGTTGTGTTGGCGTCAGGCGGCTTGGTGCTGCGGTAGTAGTAGTCGTAACTGAACCAAAGGTGTTGTTGGAATATAAACAAATAAATATTATACCTGTTACAAAAGTAGTCCCATGACCTACGATCCCAACCTTTGATAAATACAAACTGTCTATCAGATCACGCTTTTGGAAAAAAAAAGAGGTAGCGGTTTGCTAAGAGTAATTTTTATCCCAAAATTACTGTAGGCCCTTGTTTACCTGATCCTTTGACTGAGTCGCAGGCCGTAAGTACTCCCCAGTCCTGTTTTGAATATCTGGAAGGAATACGATCAGCCCAGATCTAGAGTGATCTTCCAACTATTTCGGAGCCCAAAGAAGGACTACTTAAATGTAACGGAAAAACTGAAAAGCAAAGAAGCTGATAAGGTTCCAGAGCGAGCCTCAAAACACCCAAAACTGATGTGGAAGTTTTCCAAGAGATCCCAGACCAGTGGAAAAACATGCTCATCTGACATTCCGAAAGAGGAGTGGTTAAGGCATTGCTCTACAGTGTTTGGTTCCAAAGACACCAAGCTTGAACGGGATTGTGATAACTGCTGAAAGAAAAAACTCAAAACCTTTATTAAAAGTGCGAAATACCTTTGTGATACCTAAATTGGCCGTAGCTAAAACAGTTTGTAAATTAAAACACGGAAAGGCACCTGGTCTCGATGGTATTTGTCCGGATAACCTAAGGCATGGCAGTGACTTCTTGTTTGAACATATCACACTTCTGTTCCAGATGTGTGTCGAATGCAGTATGGTCCCCAGCTCATTTTGTGCTGGTATTCTGTCAAATATCCCCCAAAAAAGGGAAAAATCAAAATCAGTGCACAGGATATGGATCAATTACCGTTTCAAGTGTTCTCAGTAGAGTCCTCGATCTACTTCTCCTTCCAGAAATTTCGGGGAAGTGTAGATTGGATTATCGTCAGTTCGGAGTCCACCGAAACCTGAGTTGCGCGTTTTTACATAGGCTTTTAAAGAAAGCTATTGACAAAACCCACAGAATAGGTTCCTCCCTCTTTATGTGCTGCGTAGACATTTTCAGATGCATTCGATTCAGTTGCACAGTCTCAGGTGTTCCTGAAATTACTCAAATATGGTGTGAATGCTCATGTCGTGGCACTTTTATCTTTCTGTTACTCAGGTAGTTTTGTGAAAGTTAGACTGGCAGGGGATCACCTGAGAAGACCGATTAGACTTGTTCAAGGTATTCGACAAGGATCTGTATTAAGCCCCATCCTGTTTAATACCATGACATCCAGAAGAACAAAAAACGTTGCTGGAGGATTCAGCATCAATCCATGTGACCTCAGCCTGCTTTCGTATGCTGACGACCTGCTGATGTTAAGCTTTAACCATACTACTCTACAAGAAAATATTCACCACCTGATAAATGGTTACAAAAGTATCGGTCTAAGGGTCAACCCACTAAAGACGGAGTTCGTAGAATTCTTTCTCTCGGCAAAGCAAGCAGCAAAGCAGTGGCCCTACATATGTGACGGTTGAACAAATGAAAATTTTCCCTGGAAATACCATGAAGTACCTTGGAATAAGGTACGGTCATGATGTCATAAGTTCTCGTTTACTAATAATCGAGAAAATTACCAAGAGTATTCGTTCAAGTTATGAGAAGCTTGTCTCTCTGAAATTTAGCTTAAACAGGAAGATCTTGCAAAGCTTTACGCAGAGGTCGCTCTCCCTCACTTGCTTCATGCCTCGCCGTTATGAGACTCGTTCACACAAACTGACAAACTAAAACTCCGGTCTGTGTACTGCAAATACCTCAAGTTTTTGCTTCGATGCCCGATCCACGAGAGAAACACATTCGTTCTAAACTCTCAAAATAGGGTAGACCCACATAAAGAAATAAAACCGAGCAAAAATGGGGTTTTTATAGGCCAAATAAAAATACTGAAAAAACAAAGCGAATATTTCGAGAGGACAAACGCCTCTCTTCTTCAGTGCGAAACAAAATAATGTAACTAAGGAAAGTGCCGAAGAAAATAACAATTATCAGATAGTTCCACAGAAAACACAAATCAAAGGGAAAATTCAGTTTATCTTGGTCTCCCATACGTTAAAGGGGTTTCAGACCAAATTTCAAAAAATCTAAGGAAAAATAACATTTACACTTATTATAGACCCAGAAAAACTATCAGGTCCCAAATTTATCAAGGTAAAGACCCTATCCCGATAGGTGAAAACTCCGGTGTCTAGAGAATTCCTTGTTCGTGTGATCTTTGGTATATCGGAAGAACTGATCAGCGACTAACGGATAGATTAACTCAGCACTCTAGTTCAATTAATAACACACTTAAAAAGCGGAAAAAAACAGAAAATTTTTACTCTGCCATTGCAGAGCACATTTTTGAAAAACCAGACCATACTATTTTGTTTAATCAAGCTAGCCTTATTTTGCACGACAAAGGTATAGTCCAGCACTACAGAGAAGCTGTTGAAATTTATAAATACCAACATTTAGGTCTAGCTTTAAACAGAGATTCCGGTGATCTAAGAATAAACGAGTCATATTTTGGTTTTCTCAAATAAGAAGCCGATACTTTAGCGTTCCCTCAAATAAAATTTGAACCACTTTCCCAGTCATATAACCAAGCACGCGAACAACTCCTTAGGTCTCAAAGGGTGTCTGCAAGAAATGCAATAATTAAAATCTGAAATAAAATGACATTGTTCTCCAACTTAATTAATTGCTGGTTCGCTTTGTTTTTTGAGTGAATGAATTGTTTCCTTTTCTTTGTCAGTTGTTCGCTAGTATCCGTCGATGGCAGTTCATATTTTTTTAGATTTTGTGCAAATCGCGGATATTGGCGAATAACTCGCTTTTATGGTTGTTAGGTATTTGGTTTTAATTCTTTTAATTTTTGACTTTTAGTGAATTTTATTCATCTTTTAAGTTGTTTTTTTTTTGGTTTTTTGGTTCTTTTCACATTGACTTTCAGCGTTTGTTTTTTGTTGTTTTTTCTTCGGCACTTTCCTTGGTTACATTTTTTCGTTTCGCGCTGAAGAAGAGAGGCGTTTGTCCTCTCGAAATATTCGCTTTGTTTTTTCAGTATTTTCATTTGGCCTATAAAAACCCCATTTTTGCTCGTTTTTCTTTCTTTATGGGATGTCAGGCCAATGTGGTTTAAGAAATTATCTTCATGGTATACCCAATTGTCGCTGTGCCGTCTACTGAAACAAGTGCAGAAAAAAGGTGTTGGAAACATTGTTCAAGTTTTTGCCTCTGTATCTGAAGAAATTACTATTTAATTTTGTTCTTTGATGCTGAGTGTTCTAGTTTTTCCTTTTCTTCTTTTGCATTACTCCGCTTTTCTGTTTTTTTTTGTATGAGCGGGCACAAATAAAATTATTATTATTATTATTTTTTCTGTTTTAGGACATTTGAAGATGAAAGCCTTTTATTAGAAATCTGTTTTAGCTTATCTACGAAATTTAAGAACAATTTCGACCTGGTAATTAGATGTGAGTTAAACGTGAAGAGCTTTAAACGGTTTTTTTTTCTTTTTTAGGATATTTGGAGATAACAGCGTTTCATTATAAAATTTAGCTTATGTACTACTAAAATAAAAATCAATTTCAACCTAGTAATTGAGGATGGAATGAATGTCTTCAACTTTAAACGGTTTTCTTTGACCTTAATCACATTTTGAGACAAAAATGATTTTATAATAGATCTATTTTAGCTTATATACTACTAAACTGAAAAAAAATCAACCCGATAATTCAAGATGGGTTAAATGTCTACAACTTTAAGCAATTTTATCTTTTTAGTACATTTGAAGATAAAGCACTTTATATACTGTTAAGTTGAGAAACAACTTCAACCTAATAATTCGAGATAAGGTAAATGTCTACAACTTAAAATATTATATTTTTTAGCTCACTTAGAGATAAAAGCGATTTCTTATAAATCTATTTTAGCTTGTACATTACGATTTTAAAGAAGAATTTCAGCCTAATGACTGGCTGTGGGTCGAATGTCAACAACATTAACTTCTTTTTTTCTAAGCACATTAGGAGATCAAAATGCTTTAAAACAAACCTATTTTAACTCATAGGCTACTAAACTGAAAAACGATTTCAACCTGATTATTTGATATTGGTGAAAAGGCAACAACTTAAACCTATCTTCCTTTTTTTTTCGCCTGCGAGTTCAGAATCCCACAGCTCCAAGTTAATTTCTAAGAAAATTAGTCTTTTACTATTTAAAAAAATTCTTCTTCTAAAAGTAATAACTTCTGTAAAATTTTATTTGGGCAGCTCAAAGGCATGACTAAATTAACAGTGGTCACACCAAGACCAAACGAATATGTTACTCTCCATACAGACTGGTTTGTCAGAACCAGAAATTTAGTTTGGCAGGTCTTAAGGAAAACAAGAGACCTGGCATTGTAACTATCATCACTATAGTGTTGTCCATACTATGCATAGTGGGTTGAAGCCATGGGTAATTGGTTTAATTAGAATTTAATTCAGTATTAACAATATTTTTTTTTGTGAGAACAAAATAAATTCCTTTCAGAATGAGGGAGTAATTAAGGTTTTCCGTTAATTTTAAAACGGTCTGCTGAAGTGACGACAAAAATACTAATACAGCATAGTTCACGAAAAATTTTTTGGTTTAGGAACGAAAACACTAACCAATAGAATAATATTTTTCTATAAAAGGCCTATAAGTGTCAGATATAGGTACTTTACCTATTCTACCTTTACTGGTCTTTTACGTATTTTATCGATATTTTACGTATTTTAATGACATATTTCGTGGCGCCTTGTTTTAAAATAAGATTAATGAAAGTAATTTGTTTATTTTTATCGTATAAAGGAAAATGTTAACTGTTCATGGGAATTGAAAGAAAAAACTCAACATAATTTATGCTGGTCAGAAATAGTTCAGAAGCAGCACTGGAAGTAATATTTAAGATAAAATAGGAATTGGTAGTGTTGAAAACAAGATCTGTATAATTTAACATAGAAAAGTAAAAACCAAAATCAACATTGGTAGATATTTTATAACTCCATCAGGAATCTCTTTGATAGTATACATGTCATCACTGAAGTATTTTGTTTATTATATTTACGTCCTTCCTATAAATTACACCATCAGCAAGATCCAAATGGCACTAAAAACGGCACTTTTGGTGCCAACGAATGACGTATTTTTTTCAGCTATACACATTTAATCCAGTTTTTCGAGTCCCTGCAAGAATGATAACGAATATCAGACAAGCCCCTAGATTTGGGTGCGACGAAATCTCACAAAGAAAGCGATACTATATACACCTTCTCTTGATGCTAAAGACATAAAACTCACCTCTAAGCCTCTATAAAGCAGAGGTCCGATTGCACGAAGGAGTTCCGACGCCATCTCAGCAAACGCAACACCAGCATGGACTTCTCCTTTGGGTACATGAACAGCAGTCTGACGACAGTAGGTCGTCCACTCATCCTCAAGTATGTATCTTGAAAAGGCAAAGGATTCTGTTGATTTTGCTTCAGCAGCAACAAGCTGCTTCAAATAATTCGTGTAGACTTGAAACGTCTTCTTCAATGCGCCATTGTAAATGCTCAAATCTTCCATATTCCTTGTCTTCATCATATCATCACTCTCGAAATTTATGACACTCAAGCGCTCCAAAATAATCAACTTATATTTGATAGAGTAGGTTAATAAGAATTTCGTTTCTTTAATAAGTTCCTTTAAGCTAAGAACAGAGGGGTTATTAATTACTTGATCTAAATAGAGATTCATACAATCAAGCTTCAAAATCAGTGGAATTCTACAGATAAAAATATATTGTGATTCATAACTAGGTAGATTCATGGCTAAAAACTCTTCCGATTTTGAACCATAGCGTTGCTCTTCTGGCAATTCTTCATAAGATTTGGGAACTGGCAACAGTGTCTTGTAAGTCATATCAAACATTGCTACATTAAACTTATCCATCCACTCAATAAATTTTCTCAGACCTTTCGATTTTAATTCTTGTTCAACAAATGGATGATAAAGCGTTCTATTATTATCAACAGTATAAAGATTTAGCTCTTTCGCTCTCTTACATTCATCTTCTATTGGATATGACAATAATCCGAGTGAAAAACATGAAGGGGAAGATGTGGACGATTCAAAGGATTGTTCATCTGTTTTACTTAGTTGACCAGTCGGTGGATCATTATTTTCCATATCAGTCAACTGGTTCTCGGAGTCTTTGATTATGGGGTCACTTTCGACGTTCACAGAATTGGCCGCTGCGAACGATTTTCTTTTCAATCCGCTCTTGGTTCTAGCTGATTTTATCTCATATTGTTGTTGCTTATAAAACTTGACATCAATCCCACTGCCAGAAGTAGATTCATCATCAATATCCTCACTATCCATGCTTGTGATACTTGACCAACGACTACTTAGCTCGGAGTCATTAGGGCAAACACTACTACCGTCGGTTGTCACTTCCGAAAATAAAGAGCCTTGACGGCGAAACAACCTTCTTTTGTTCTTTAATTCAAATGGATTGGTCTTCATTTCTGAAATATTTAGAGGGGCAGAGACACGAACCATTTGATTTGTGGGTGGAAATGTGCTTGTTTCATCTAATGATTTGGTCATAGAATCATTTTCTTCAGGTTCCCTGGTGCTTGGATGGTAATCGCTCAATGAATAGACTATTTTGCAGGGTCTTGAAATTTCTGGTAGACTGGGTTTAGTATCTAGTAGAGGCAACGGTTGTGAAGCCGTTTCAACAGGTAAGAATCTATCAACAAGGTCTGCTACAGAGAGTGGCTGATTGATTTTTGAGCTTGTTGAGGAAGACAGCTCCAAGCTGCCTTCACTTACATACTTTTCTCTTGAAGCTCTTGACGGTGCATCGTGTTTTTGAGGCTTCAGACAGCTAGAAGTCTCTTTATCAGTCAATTTTTTCGAGTTGGAATCAGCAGGGTCAGTAAAATCCATATTTTTAACTTTGCTATGCCTTTCGGTTGCACTCTCAGAGCTTTTACCGTTGATACTTCCATCATTCACGCTTTGACCATTATCTAAAGATTGCTCAGGCGGCTCATTCATTTTGACTATCCTATCATTATCTTCCTGATCATTGCCCGTACTGTTCATTGGTGGTTTGAAGTCATAAGTAAGCGGTTTAATTGAACGCCCATTAATATTAACAACATTTAATTTACTTTTTGGTGAGAACAAATCTCTTGGTTCAACATTTATTATGAGTGTATTTGTATTTGTATCATAATTAGCAGGGGCATTGATAGACGGGCTGCTTGTCTTCAATGGACCATCCTCTGAAGGAGGGATGTCGCACTGAAAAGGTTCAAGCTTTTTTGGAATTTGCCACTTCTTTTCATTACTTGGTGCGGTATACACAACCACATAATTATCTTCATCCCAGGGTTGATCAGAAGAAAATATTTTTATGCGACTAGATTCATCGCCAGATGGGGTTTCATAATCAGAAGGTAAAAGAGGGCTCAAATTTTTACCAAAAATATTGCTGCGAGTAGCTGGCATATCCATATCGTGTCGGTTAGATCTTTTATTCGTTTCAACTTCTTCCTCAAAATTTTGGCATGAGTCAGTATGAGATTTTTCAACAGAATTCGATAAAGTTACATCGTCACTACCCTTTGAATACTTTATAGTAGATCTTCTGTTTGAACCATTTCCTCTGCTATTGACAGTTTGTATTCGATCTTGTTTATCAACTGTATCTCGATAATCAACATCCGCTACCCGCATGAAATTACTAATTGACAGGAAAGTATTTGGGTTAATACTATCATATTTTATATTACTACCCTTTGGAGTAGAAGTGACTGCGTTCTTTGAAAAAAGGATAGCTGGAGTTCCTCTCGAATCATTGGCTCCAAAATTGACTTCTTGATTCGGCGTTTTAGCTATATCATCTAGTATTCCCACTAAATCACAACGACCGAGACTAGTATCTCCCGCAAAGTCACTATTTGATATGGAGATATTTCCACTATCACCCTCAAGTTTTCCAGATTCATCCTCATCAGCAGCCAATCCAACTTCTTGTTGTGGAAGCTGAAATATTCTAAGGTTGTGACCTTTATTGTTCGCGTCTCGTTTTAATGCGTCATCTTTCTGCCCAGTCACATTAACGTCATTTTCATCATTGAACTGACTAACATGAGCTTTTACGTCATCCTGATGAATACGAGGGTCCCCTATAAAATCACTAGATGACAGGGAAGTATTTCCACTATCACCATCAAATTTTTCACGTTCATCCTCTGCTGGAAATATTACTACCGGCTCTCTTTGATCCCTTTCATCTCCAAAATAAAGACCCTCTGTTTCATCTACGACTGACGGGGTCCAAGGGACAGGCTCTGAGGTTGCTGTCGGTGTGTTTGTACTCCTTTCACTTTGCAATTCCATTAAATTTGATAATATATCATCCATGATTTTGTCGTCTTCTTGACCATTTGACAAATTTTCTTCAAGGAAAAATCTTACTTTTGAATTGCTCCTTCTATAGATTTTTCCACTTCCAAGAACCTGAATGTCTTCCTTAGTGTCATGAAGATGCCTGAAATAGATTAAGATTTGATTGAATTAGTTTTATTTTACAATTGTTTAGAGCATGAGAGTATATAGGATTTATGATAATTTGTGTAAATATATTAAGTAAGGGATTTTAGCCTACAGCTGTGTGTTGTACTAAGCATAAAATTTTCCTCTGTCGTTCTCATTTTATATGATTAGGCTTAAATAGATTTGGGACCTGGCTGCAAAAAAAAAAAAAAAAACATTACATCATGGATTTGCAAAGAATAAGAACTACATAACAGGATATAATTTGTATGCACAATGAAAAAGAAACCTTATTGCAGAAATTATAGACATTTCCTCCTGTAATTAATTTCAATAAATCTACATGCCATTTTTTACGTTCAAAACCCTAATTACTCCTTACTAATTTTAGACTAACTGTCCCCGGGCGTCACCAACCCTAGTCCCCGGGCGTAACCCTAGGAGCGACTCTGGGTTGAACATATCCTTATTACTATTCCCGAGCATCGACCAAACAGTTCGTGGTAACGAATTGTAAGTAAGGAACGAACCGGCTCAATAGTAACCGAAACTCTAAAAAACGGGATTTTGATACCAATAGATACATCAAAAGAATTAGATTTTATTGCTGATTTCAAATATATAAGTTTCACCAAACTTAGTCATACCCATTAAAAGTTACGCGCCTGAGAAAATTTGGCTGATTTTCGAAAAAAGGGGGGAAAGACCCCCTAAAAGTTATAGAACCTTAATGAAAATCACACCATCAGATTCAGCATTTTTGAGAACCCTAATGTGGAGGTTTCAAGCTCCTATCTACAAAAATGTGAAATTTTTTATTTTTTGCCAGAAGAAAGATCACAGATGCGTGTTTATTTGTCTTTTTTTTGTTTTGTTTTTTCCTATGGGTGATCATATAGACCCAGTGGTCCTAGAATATCGTAGGAGGACTCATTGGAACGGAAATTAAAAGTTCTAGTGCCCTTTTTAAGTGACCAAAAAATGGAGGACAACTAGGCCCCCTCCCACGCTCATTTTTTCCCAAAGTCATCCGATAAAAATTTTGAGATAGCCATTTTGTTCAGCATGGTAAAAAATATGATAACAATGTCTTTTAGGATGACTTAATCCCCCAAAGTCCCAGGGGAGGGCTGAAAGTTATGAACTTTACCCAATGTTAACATATAGTATTGGTTATTGGGAAATATTATTTAAAAACTAACTTCCAAAAAACAAGATTTTCAAAGAAATATATAGGCAACGTTATAATTGACCTCGACACAGAGACACACATGTTAAAATACAAATACAAAGTTATCACCATTGAATATTCAATTGTAGATAAAACCCAAAACGTGCAGAAATTGAACAAAAAGTCATTGTGAAAAACAAACAACAAGTAATAAAATAAATGAATAAATAGATCTTAAAGCGAGTAATTCTTGGATTGAGTATGAAAATAAAGCTTAAAACGAAAACAAATATTTTGCTATTAAAGAACAAATGAAACTTAAGACGCACAGAAATTAAATAAAGAGAAGGTTTTTTCATGGAAAGCCATCGCTAGCACATATAAATTAAGACAATAATCTGCGCATTCCTTGCTTTTTAAGGTGAAAAAAGGGCAATGAACGGAATAATTACGGAATAATATACGGAATAATTTCTGTTAGTTTTAAGTTTTAATGTTGCTCCTTACTTTCACTTTTAAAAAAAACTTGTTTTTTTATTTAATTACAAGAGCAATCGTTTTATTTGTTATTATTTTTATTAATCTATATAAATATAAATAAATTGAATATTTATTAATCTATCTCAAAATTTTTATCTGATGCATTTAGGGCGTGGACGAGGGAGAGGGGCTAGTTGCCCTTCAATCTCTTTTGACTCTTAAAAAGTGAACAAGAACTTTAAATTTTCAATCAAATGAGCCCTCTCTAAAGTTTATACGAGTATCCCTTCCATAAGAAATAATATGAAGGATTCGGAGAATCCTTAAATTACAACCCTTGCCCTGAGGGCTTTGGGGGAGTTGCAATCCTCAAAGACATAATTTCCAGAACTTAAAACTACGTTTAATAAAATGGCTTTCTTAAAATTTTGATTGGATGTGTTTTGGGAAAAGGTGGGCGTGAGAGGGAGGTTAGTTGCCCTCAAATCACTTTCGACTATTACAAAGGGCACTAGCCCTCGGAATTTCCAATCGAATGAGCCTTCTATATGTTTCTACTA
Organism: Artemia sp. Qi Xiang Cuo; assembly: GCF_049724085.1. NCBI lineage: Eukaryota > Metazoa > Arthropoda > Branchiopoda > Anostraca > Artemiidae > Artemia > Artemia sp. Qi Xiang Cuo. The sequence continues at coordinate 16,611,332 of NC_142796.1, forward strand.
CACCGCCTTCTATAAAAACATTATATGCCCCCAGGGCATAACTTAAAACCCTTGCCCTGAGGGTTGTGGGGGATTCTCCTCCTCAAAAAGATATTTTCTATCTGGACATCAACTACGCTGAACAAAATGGCTATCTCAAAATTTTTATTGGATGTGTTGGGGGAAATGAGGGGCGTGGGGGGGGTAGTTGCCCACCAATCACTTTCGACTATTAAAAAGGACACTATCCCTTTAATTTCCAATCGAATGAGCCTTTTTTGAAGTTTCTATGACAACACCTTCTATAAAAACCTTATATGCCACCAGGGCATATATTAAAACCCTCGCCCTGAATGTTCTGGGGGATTGTCCTCCTCAAAAACATATTTTCTATCAGAAAATCAACTACGCTGAAAAAAATGGCTATCTAAAAATTTTGATTGGATGTGTTTGGGGGAATGATGGGTAGGGGGGGGGGGCTAGTTGTCCTCCAATCACTTTCGAATATTAAAAAGGGACTATCCCTTTGAATTTCCAATCGAATGAGCCTTTTTTGAAGTTTCTACGACAACGCCTTCTATAAAAACCTTATATGCCACCAGGGCATATATTAAAACCCTCGCCCTGAATGTTCTGGGGGATTGTCCTCCTCAAAAACATATTTTCTATCAGGAAATCAACTACGCTGAACAAAATGGCTATCTTCAAATGTTGATTGGATGTGTTTCGGGAACCGATGGGCGTGGGAGGGGGGGGGCGAGGTGCACTCCAATCGGTTTTGACGAATAAAAAGGGCACCAGCCCTTTAATTCCCAAGCGAATTAGTATGTTTTGAAGAAGCTACCACAACGCCTTCTATAAGAACCTTATATGCCCCTAGGGCAGAACTTCAAACACGTGCTCCGAGGGTTTTGAGGGAGTATCCTCCTCAAAAATATATTTTCTATCTGGAAATGATTTAAGCTGAACAAAATGGCTATCTGAAAATTTTGATTGGATGTGTTTGGGGAAATGATGGGCGTGGGGGGGGGGAAGGGGGTAGTTACACTCCAATCACTTTCGACTATTAAAAAGGGCACGAGAATTAATTTCCTATCGAATGAGCATGTTTTGAAGTTTCTACGACAACGCCTTCTATAAAAACCTTATATGCCCCCAGGGCATAACTTAAAACCCTTGCCCTGAGGGTTGTGGAGGAGAGTCCTCCTCAAAAATATATTTTCTATGTGGAAATGAACTACGCTGAACAAAATGAATGTCTCAAAATTTTAATTGGATCTATTTGGAAAAATGATGGGCGTGGAGGGGGGGAGGGGGGCTAGTTACACTCCAATCACTTTAGACTATTAAAAAGGGCACTAGCTCTTTAAGTTCTAATCGAATGAGCCTGTTTTGAAGTTTCTACGACAACGCCTTCTATAAAAACCTTATATGTCCCCAGGGCATAACTTAAAACCCTTGCCCTGAGGGTTGTGGGGGAGTATCCTCCTCAAAAATATATTTTCTATGTGGGAATCAACTACGCTGAACAAAATAGCTATCTCAAAATTTTGATTGGATGCGTTTGGGGGACTGATGGGCGTGGGGGGGGGCTAGTTGCCCTCCAATCATTTTTGACTATTAAAAAGGGCACTAGAACTCTCGGTTTCCAATCGAATGAGCCCCTTTTGAAGCTTTTACGATGACCCCTTCCATATGAAGTGCCTCTGGGAAAAAATAAATAAATAATAAAACATTGGAGCCGTATGGCCTTTACTTTAGGCAACGCTACAGCGTTGCCTCTGATACAGACAATTTCAGGGGAGAATTTTTCTGAATTTTTCTCCGGATTTTCCAGCATTACTTAAAAAAAGCTCAGAAATTAAATAAAAAAAAACAACAAGTTTTTCAACTGAAAGTAAGGAGCAACATCAAAACTTAAAACGAACAGAAAATATACCTCGTTCTTTAAGCCAAAGATTTTTTAGTACTTTCATAAGAGGTATTTATTCTAATTAACGGCCTTTGTGATTAAGGGGTCATTTTTAAAGAATTGGAACAAAATTCGAACTTTAGCGTAAAGAACGAGGTACTGACTAGGGGGCGAGCCCCCTAATATACGTATTAAAAATATATGAATATAGAAGTTCGTTACGTAAGTTAATTCGTAAGTTACGTATATTTATTACTAATAAAAACGTTCGTAATGAAACTAAACAAGTTTCGAGAAAGCCATTAAACCAAAAAAAGGTAAAAGTAATATGCAAATTGAGTTTTAATTATTCATGTACGGTGAGCCAAAATCAAAAAACTATTTTTTTTAACTGAAAGTAAGGAGCGACATTAAAACTTAAAACGAACATAAATTATTCCGTATATGAAAGGGGCTGTCCCCTTCTCAACGCGTCGCTCTTTACGCTAAAGTTTGACTCTTTCTCCCCACTCTATTTTTTAAAACAATAAAAAACTTTAGCGTAAAGAGCGGGGCGTTGAGGAGGGGACAGCCCCCTTCATATACGGAATAATTTCTGTTCGTTTTAAGTTTTAACGTCACTCCTTATTTTCAGTTAAAAAAAACTTGTTTTTTTTTATTTAATCACGAGTAAAGACATACGTTAACACGAAACCTTTCAAGTTACTTTCCATGATATTGCCTACTCTCCCCAATTTGGATGGTCACCTTTTAAGGCCATAAACTTTTTTAGATCATTACCATGCATAACAGTTAGAAAAATAAATCCCGCCTTTATATCTCCTTTACACTGTAATCGAGCAGTAGTAATGTCAAATGCCAAGTAAAAACCGCTATTTTTATACTTCTTGAATACTATTTTTCCTAAATACCATCCGAAATCATTTTGCGAGCTCCAGTGTAGGGTGACCGTCACAAAGACTAAGGGCCCATTAGCAGATTCTCCCAGGGGTCTACCTATCATCAAGAGCTGTCGAAAATTTGTGGTTAGACTGTAAAATATGACCGAAAAGATAGTGATATTTTAAATTCCTTTTGTCGGTGAGCTTGTCAATAAAAGCGGGTAATGCCCCAGGGAACTCCTAAATCAGTCAAATTGCTGAAATGATACTTCCTTTGAGCAGATTTCAGCGTTTTCCCAATAGGTAAGACAGATGATTATTAGGGACTACCCTTTCCAGAACTTTAGAAAGGAAGTTCCGCTCCATTTAATCGAAAAACCAGATTCACACTATCTGTTGATATTAGCTTCATTAAAACTAAATATCTCCAGCACAAAACACGAGAACTTAGATGGTTCTTACTCGGATTTTTGGGAAAGCAGTTGTCAAGTTCAAGTTTTTTCTTAATTTCAAAGGGTCATTAACAAAATAAATAAATCACACATAACTAAAACATCTCAATCCATTCATGGATGCAAAGAACGACAATATTCACATTTTGAAACATAAATACCAGTAGTAATCGCCCAATTAGCACTGACTCTGATTGCGTAATATGCCTTACCACGGGTCAGTGAGCTATTACAATGAACCCTATGTGGCTTGGTAGACATGTTTTCTATTATGACATTGATTTTTTGTGTGTCAGTCGATTAGAGAAAGTTGGTGGTTAGTCCAATATAATAACTTGATTGGTCGGTTTTCTAAAAAAACTTGCCATGGTATAATGTACTCAATTTAAAAAAAAAAACCGTCGTTATTGCGAGAGGCTTACTCAATTTACATCTTAGTGTTAACTGGGTGATCTAATTGCGTAGGTACTAAAGGAACATTTGAAGGTGGAGAAAAAAAAGGGGTAGTTAGTGATTGGATAATTTTAACAAGAAATGACTGAAAAGTGTTTTGGAGGAGACGGAATGAATGTGTACTGTATAATACACAAGTGATGATTTGCACAGTGTTGTCAATTTTAAATAGTTTAGAAATAAAAAAATTAACAAGAAATGGCTGAAAAGTGTTTTGAGGGAGTTGAGTTGCACGAGGGTTCAGTTACATACGGATTCAGTTACACGGGGATTAGTTAAATGGGGTCAAGTAGCACGGAGGTTCAGTTGTACTGGGTTTCGGTTATACAGGGGCTCAGTGACAGGGGGGGGTCAGTTGGACGGGGTTTCGGTAATACCGGGGTTCAGTTACATGGGGGGTTCAGTTATTTTTTCTGATTTTGTGTGTTTTCGCAAGAAAATAACTGGTCTTTTAGCAAACTTAGCCATAGCTACCTGAAACTCTGCATAAATATCTTCATTTTTAATCTAATTGCATAGGTACTAAAGGAACATTGAACATTTTTTCTGATTTTGTGTGACCACCCGGCACCCCAAAGACTCCTGAGCCTCCATTATAATACTTTTTAAGGCTTCATTATATCTTTTCAGAACAAATTATTATTTTAGGGAATTATTTCGGTGAAACAGTTAGAGATATTTTAAGAGATGATTTTAGAAGAGGACTTGAGGGTGAAACTCTGTGGTCGTTATAATACACAAGTTCCATTTGAACAGTGTTATGAGGTCCCTTACAACAACCCCAAAGGGCTCCGACCCCCCCCCCACACCAACCCCGTAATTTTTCTTAAATTCAGTTCTGATTTTTCTCAAAGAGATGAAAAATTTAAAGTTCTTATTATATCTTTTCAGAACAAATTATTATTTTAGGGAATTATTTCGGTGAAACAGTTAGAGACATTTTGAAAGATGATTTTAGAGGAGGATTTTAAGGTGAAACTCTGTGGTCGTTATAATACACAAGTTCCATTTGAACGGAGTTGTGAGGTCCCGCAGCAGACCTCCGAAGCGCTCCAATCACACCAAAGCACCCTCGATGGGAGCCCCTGGATATTAAATTCTCTCTGGACCCTCAAAGGGCCCCCAGTGCCCCAATGCCTTCGGTGTCCCCCATTATAATACTTTTAAGGCTTTATTATATCTTTTCAGAACAAATTATTATTTTAGGGAATTATTTTGGTGAAACAGTTAGAGACATTTTAAGAGATGATTTTAGAAGAGGACTTGAGGGTGAAACTCTGTGGTCGTTATAATACACAAGTTCCATTTGAACTGTGTTATGAGGTCCCTTACCAGAACCCCAAAGGGCTCCGACCCCCCCCCACCCTAACCCCGAAGGAAGCCCCCGGACATCAAAGGTTCTCTGGACCCCCAAAGGACCCCTGGCACCCTGATGCCTCCTGAGTCCCCCATTATAATACTTTTTAAGGCTTTATTATATCTTTTCAGAACAAATTATTATTTTAAGGAATTATTTCGGTGAAACAGTTAGAGACATTTTAAGAGGGTTGTGAGGTCCCTTACCACAACCCCAAAGGGCTCCGATCCCCCCACTCCAACCCCGAAGGAAGCCCCCGGCCCGCAATGGTTCTCTGGACCCCCAAAGGATCCCCGGCGCCCCGATGCCTCCTGAGTCCCCCATTATAATACTTTTTAAGGCTTTATTATATCTTTTCAGAACAAATTATTATTTTAGTGAATTATTTCGGTGAAACTCTGTGGTCGTTATAATACACAAGTTCCATTTGAACGGTGTTGTGAGGTCCCTTACCACAACCCCAAAGGGCTCCGATCCCCCCCCCCCCACCCCGCAGGACGCCCCCGGCCAGCAAAGGTTCTCTGGACCCCCAAAGGACCCCCGGCGCCCCGATGCCTCCTGAGTCCCCCATTATAATACTATTTAAGGCTTTATTATATCTTTTCAGAACAAATTATTATTTTAGGGAATTATTTCGGTGAAACTCAGGTCGTTATGATAACAAGTTCTATTTGAACGGTGTTGTGAGGTCCCTTACCGCAACCCCAAAGGGCTCCGATCCCCCCACCCCAACCCCGCAGGAAGCTCCCCGACAGCTAAGGCTCTCTGGACCCTCCAAGGACCCCCCGCCCCCTCAAGCCTCCAGAGTCCACCAATAGAATACATTTTAAGGCTTTATTATATCTTTTCAGAACAAATTTTTATTTTAGGGAATTATTTCGGTGAAACTCTGTGGTCGTTATAATACACAAGTTCCATTTGAACTGTGTTGTGAGGTCCCTTACCACAACCCCAAAGGGCTCCGATCCCACCACCCCCAACCCCGGACCCCCAAAGGACTCCCGGCGCCCCGATGCCTCCTGAGTCCCCCATTATAATACTTTTTAAGGCTTTATTATATCTTTTCAGAACAAATTATTATTTTAGGGAATTATTTCGGTGAAACTCTGTAGTCGTTATGATGCACAAGTTCCATTTGAACAGGGTTGTGAGGTCCCTTACCACAACCCCAAAGGGCTCCGATCCCCCCACCCCAACCCCGAAGGAAGCCCCCGGTCCTCAAAGGTTCTCTGGACTCCCAAAGGACCCCCGGCGCCCCAATGGCTCCTGAGTCCCCCATTATAATACTTTTTAAGGCTTTATTATATCTTTTCAGAACAAATTATTATTTTAGGGAATTATTTCGGTGAAACTCTGTGGTCGTTATATATCTTTTCGTTCAGGGAATTATTTCAGTGAAACAGTTAGAGACATTTTAAAAGATGATTTTAGATTAGGTCTCGACGGTGAAGCTGTGGTTGTTATAGAATAAAGATCTTCATTTTTAATCTAATTGCGAATGTACTAAAGGTGAACTGAACATTTTTTCTGCTTTTGTGTGAGCACCCGGTACTCTTAAGACTCCTGAGTCTCCATTATAATACTTTTTAAGGGTTTATAATATCTTTTCAGAACAAATTATTATTTTAGGGAATTATTTCGGTGAAACAGTTAGAGACATTTTGAATGATGATTATAGAAGAGGATTTGAGGGTGAAACTCTGTGGTCGTTATAATACACAAGTTCCATTTGAACAGTGCAGTGAGGTCCCTTAGCACAACCCCAAAGGGCTCCGATCCCCCCACCCCAACCTCGAAGGAACCCCCCGGTCCTCAAAGGTTCTCTAGTCTCCCTAAGGGGCCCCTGGCGCCCCAAAGACTCCTGAGCCTCCCTTATAATACTTTTTAAGGTTTTATTATATCTATTCAGAACAAATTCTTATTTTAGGGAATTAGTTCGGTGAACCAGGCCCTCATAGGTGTGTGTTGTCTGAAACCAATTGTTTGGAATGAAGAGTTTGCTATTTAAAGATTTTCTGAGCTAAGGTTTCTTAGTATTTCATAGGTGTGTGTTGTCTGAAACTTATGATTTGAGGTATGTAATTTGCTATTTCCGACTTTTCATAAGCAGATTTCTTAGTCTTTTGTAAGTATTTGGCGTCTGAAACCTATGATTTGGGATGAGTTGGTTGCTATTTTTTGACTCTTCTGAGCTGGATCTTTTAGCCTTTCGTAGGTGTGTTTTGACTGAAACCTATGATTTTGGACTGAGTGGTTTGCTATTTTTTACCTTTCTGAGTTAGATTTCTTAGCATTTAATAGGTGTGCGCTTTCAGAAAATTATGATTTGGGGGGTGTAGTTTGATTTTTGGACTTTTCAGAGCTAGGATTCTTAGTCCCTCATAGGTGTTTGTTGTCTGAAACTTCTAGTTTGGGATGAGTAGCTGGAAATTTCCGACTTTTCCGTTCTTAAGATTCTTAATTTTTCATCTGTGAATTGACACAATCTGCTTCTGATTCGCCAAGACATAAGAAATTTATAGCTCGATTCTAATATTTCAACATACAATAAGAAAAGTTCTACTAGGATAGTCATAATTTTCTATGACGATAGAAAGTTTCAATATAATTCTAAATTTTCTTAAATTCAGTTCCGACTTTTCTCAAAGAGATGAAAAAATTTAAAGTTCAATTTAAAATTTTCACAACGAAGTGAAGGAAAATTCAAGTTCTCTACTGAATTTTCCCAAAGAACACAATTCAATTCTAAGTTACCTAGAGGAAATAAAAATCATCCATTTCAGTTCTATATTTCACAAATGCGTAAAGAGATTCAGATTTCAATTCTAAATTTTTCGGTGGAAGATAGAAAAAGTAAAACCATACATTTGAATGTTTTCACGGAAGATTAAAAGTTCTAGTTCAATTTTAAATTTTCTCAATGAAGTGAAGAAAAGTGGCGCGCCACTCTAAGTGAACCTAGATCAACCCAACTTTTTGGATATCTCTCTCACTATGACTCTGTTTGTGTGTCGTGTCAGAAATTAGAATTGAAGTGTGTTCTTTGGTAAAGTTCAGAAGAGAACTTGAACTTTTCTTCACTTCGTTGAGAAAATTGTAAATTGAACTAAAACTTTTTATCTTCCGGGAAAATATTCACAAGTATAATATTACTTTTTTTATCTTCCACCGAAAAATTTAGAATTGAACGTTAAGTTTCTTCATGTTTTTGTGAAATAATGATGTTAAGTGGAATATTTTTATTTTATCTGGAGACATTAGAATTGAATTGTGTTCTTTTGTAAAATTCCGACGAGAACTTGAACTTTTTATCTAATGTGTAAAAATTTTAATTTTAAATAATAAAGGTCATTTATCAGATAAAATGATCACAGGTATGGTAATAATTTTTATAACATTCACTGAAAAATTTAGAATTGAGCTTTAAATTGTTTTAAGTACTTGTGAAATATTTAAATGAAGAATAAGATTTTTATTTTCTCTGGTGAAATTAGAATTGAATTGTGTTCTTTGGTAAAATTCAGAAGAGAACTTGAATTCTTCTTCACTTCGTTGAGAAAATTTTGAATTGAACTATAACTTTTTTTTTTCTTGGAAAATATTCACCAGTATGGTATTACTTTTTCTATTTTCCATCGAAAAATTTAGAATTGAACTCTAAATTTCTTTATATCATTGTAAAATAAACACTATAGGTGGAAGATTTTTGTTCTTTCTGGAGAAATTAGAATTTAATTATGTTCTTTGGTAAAATTAAGTAGAGAACTTGAACTTTTCTTCACTTCGTTGATAAAATTTTAAATTGAACTAGAACTTTTTTATCTTCCTTGAAAATATTCACAAGTATGGTATTACTTTTTCTATCTTCCACCGAAAAATTTAGAATTGAACTTTAAATTTCTTTGTCTTTGTGAAATATAGAACTTAAGTGGAATATTTTGGTTTTCTCTGGAGAATTTAAAATTGAATTATGTTAATTGGTAAAATTCAAAAGAAAACTTTAACTTTTTTTATCTTCTGCGAAAAATTTGGAACTTTATTTTAAATTTTTCCTCTATTTGAGAAAATATTCACAAGTATGGTATTACTTTTTCTATCTTACACGGAAAAATTTAGAATTGAACTATAAATTTCTTTATTTATTTGTGAAATAAAGAACTTAAGTGGAAGATTTTTATTTTCTCTTGTGAAATTAGAATTGAATTGTGTTCTTTGGTAAAATTCAGAAGAGAACTTGAATTATTCTTCACTTTGTTGAGAAAATTTTGAATTGAACTAGAACTTTTAATCGTCTGGGAAAATTTTCATCTGTATGGTATTACTTTTTCTATCTTCCATTAAAAAATTTAGAATTGAACTATAAATTTATATAATTCTTTTTAAAATAAATAACTTAAGTGGAAGATTTTTGTTTTCTCTGGAGAAATTAGAATTGAATTGTGTTCTTTGGTAAAATTCAGTAGAGAACTTGAACTTTTCTTCACTTCGTTGAGAAAATTTTAAATTGAACTAGAAATTTTTTATCTTCCGTGAAAATATTCACAAGTATGGTATTACTTTTTCTATCTTCCACCAAAAAATTTAGAATTGAACTTTAAATTTCTTTATGTCTTTGTGAAATAAAGAACTGAAGTGGAAGATTTTATTTTCTCTGGTGAAATTAGAATTGAAGTTTGTTCTTTGGTAAAATTCAGAAGATAACTTGAATTTTTCTTCACTTTATTGAGAAAATTTTAAATTGAACTAGAATTTTTTATCTTACGTGAAAATATGCACAAGTATGGTATAGCTTTTTCTATCTTCCACTGAAAAATTTAGAAATGAAATTTAAATTTATGTATGTCCTTATGAAATAAAGAAGTTATGTGAAACATTTTTATTTTGTCTGGATAATTTAGAATTGAATTGTGTTTTTTGGAAAAATTAAGTATGGAACTTGAACTTTTCTTACCTTCATTGATAAAATTCAAAATTGAACTAGAAATTTTTATCTGCTGTGAAAATATTCAGAAGTATTGTATTACTTTTTTTATCTTCCACTGAAAAATTTAGAAATGAACTTTAAATTTTTTTATGTCTTTGTGAAATAAAGAACTTAAGTGGAAGATTTTTATTTACTCTGGATAAATTAGAATTGAATTGTGTTCTTTGGTAAAATTCAGAAGGGAACTTGAACTTTCCTTGACTTTATTGTTAAAATTTTAAATTGAACTTCGAATTTTTTCATCTCTGAGAAAAGTAGAAGGTGAATTTAAGAAAATTTAGAATTAAAGTGAAACTTTTTATCTTCATAGAAAATCATCATAATCATAGTATAACTTTTTCTATTTTCTATGTAAAAATTAGAACCGAACTTTAAATTTTTTATGTCTTGGTGAACTTAAAACTGACTTGGAAGCTTCACATACGTAATATTTATAAACACTAACTCAAAAAAGCCTGAAATTGCAAACTATTAATCCTAAACTAGAATTTTCAGACGACAAAGACTTATGAGGGACTAAGAATCCTAGCTCTGAAAAGTCCAAAAAGCAAACTACATCTCCCGAACCATAATTTCTTGAAAGCACATACCTATGAAATTCTAAGAAATCTAACTCAGATAAGTCAAAAATAGCAAACCACTCATTCCCAAATCATAGGTTTCAGTCAAAACACACCTCTAAGATGTTATAAGATCCAGCTAAGAAAAGTAAAAAAAGAGCAAACCAAACATTCCAAATCATAAGTTTGAGACACCGAATACCTACAAAAGACTTACAAAATCTGTTCATGAAAAGTCAGAAAAAACAAATTGCATACCTCAAATCATATGTTTCAGACAACACACACCTCTGAAATACTAAGAACCCTTAGCTAAAAAAAGCTTGAAATAGCAAACTATTCATCTCAAACTATAGGTTGAAGACAACAACCACCTTTGAGGACCTATTTCACCGAAATAATTCCCTAAAATAATAATTTGTTCTGAAAAGATATAATAAAGCCTTAAAAGGTATTATAATGGAGGCTCGGGAGTCTTTGGGGCGCCGGGGGCCCCTTTGGGAGCCTAGAGAACCTCTGAGGACCGGGGGCTTCCTTCGGGGTTGGTGTGGGGGGATCGGAGCCCTTTGGGGTTGTGGTAAGGGACCTCACAGCACTGTTCAACTGGAACTTGTGTATTATAACGACCACAGAGTTTCACCCTCAAATCCTCTTCTAAAATCATCATTCAAAATGTCTCTAACTGTTTCACCGAAATAATTCCCTAAAATAATAATTTGTTCTGAAAAGATATTATAAAACCTTAAAAAGTATGATAATGGAGGCTCAGGAGTCTTTGGGGCGCCGGGTGCTCACACAAAATCAGAAAAAATTTTAAATGTTCCTTTAGTACCTTCGCAATTAGATTAAAAATGAAGATATTTATTCTATAACAACCACAGAGCTTCACCATCAAGTCCTCTTCTAAAATCAGCTCTTAAAATGTCTCTAACTGTTTCACCGAAATAATTCCCTAAACGAAAAGATATAATAAAGCCTTAAAAAGTATTATAATGGGGGACTCAGGAGCCATTGGGGTACCGGGGGCCCTTTGGGAGTCCAGACACCATTTGTGGACCGGGGGGTTCGTTCGGGGTGGGGTGTGAGGTTCGGAGACCTTTGGGGTTGCAGTGAGGGAACCTCACAACACTGTTCAAATGGAACTTGTGTATTATAACGAGCACAGAGTTTCACCCTCAAGTCCTCTTCTAAAATCATCTCTTAAAATGTCTCTAACTGTTTCACCGAAATAATTCCCTAAAATAATAATTTGTTCTGAAAAGATATAATAAAGCCTTAAAAAGTATTATAATGGGGGACTCAGGAGGCATCGGGGCGCCGGGGGTCCTTTGGGGGTCCAGAGAACCTTTGCGGTCCGGGGGCTTCTTTCGGGGTTGGGGTGGGGGGATTGGAGCCCTTTGGGGTTGTGGTAAGGGACCTCAGAACACCGTTCAAATGGAACTTGTGTATTATAAAGACCACAGAGTTTCACCGAAATACGATTATAAAATAATAATTTATAATGAAAATATATAATAACGCCTTAAAAAGTTTTATAAGGGGGTGCTCAGGAGTCTGCAGGTTACCAGGAATCCGTAAAGGGTCAAGAGAACCTGTGCATTCTAAGAACTTCCGTTGAGGGTGGGGTGGAGGGAAGATCGGAGCCCTTTGGGGTTGTGGTAAGGGACCTCACAACCCTCTTAAAATGTCTCTAACTGTTTCACCAAAATAATTCCCTAAAATAATAATTTGTTCTGAAAAGATATAATAAAGCCTTAAAAAGTATTATAATGGGGAACTCAGGAGGCATCGGGGCGCCGGGGGTCCTTTGGGGGTCCGGGGTGGGGGTGGTGGCATCGAAGCCCTTTGGGGTTGTGGTAAGGGACCTCACAACACCGTTCAAATGGATTTTGTGTATTATAACGACCACAGAGTTTCACCGAAATAATTCGCTAAAATAATAATTTGTTCTGAAAAGATATAATAAAGCCTTAAAAAGTTTTATAATGGGGGACTCAGGAGGCATCGGGGTGCCGGGGGTCCTTTGGGGGTCCAGAGAACCTTTGCTGTCCGGGGGCTTCCTTCGGGTTGGGGGGGGGGGGATCGGAGCCCTTTGGGGTTGTGATAAGAGACCTCACAATACCGTTCAAATGGAACTTGTGTATTATAAAGACCACAGAGTTTCACCGAAATAATTCCCTAAAATAATAATTTATTCTGAAAAGATATAATAAAGACTTAAAAATTATTATAATGGGGGAATCAGGAGGCATCGGGTCGCCGGGGGTCCTTTGGGGGTCCAGAGAACCTTTGCTGTCCGGGGGCTTCCTTCGTGGTGGGGGTGGGGGGATCGGAGCCCTTTGGGGTTGTGGTAAGGGACCTCACAACACCGTACAAATAGAACTTGTGTATTATAACGACCACAGAGTTTCACCGAAATAATTCCCTAAAATAATAATTTGTTCTGAAAAGATATAATAAAGCCTAATAAAGTATTATAATGGGGGACTCAGGAGGCATCGGGGCGCCGGGGGTCCTTTGGGGGTCCAGAGAACCTTTGCTGTCCGGGGGCTTCCTTCGGGGTTGGGGTAAGGGGATCGGAGCCCTTTGGGGTTGTGGTAAAGGACCTCACAACCCTCTTAAAATGTCTCTAACTGTTTTACCGAAATAATTCCCTAAAATAATAATTTGTTCTGAAAAGATATAATAAAGCCTTAAAAAGTATTATAATGGGGGACTCAGGAGGCATCGGGGTGCAGGGGGTCCTTTGGGGGTCCAGAGAACCTTTGCTGTCCGGGGGGCTTCCTTCGGGGTTGGGGGGGGGGGATCGGAGCACTTTGGGGTTGTGGTAAGGGACCTCACAACACCGTTCAAATGGAATTTGTGTATTATAACGACCACAGAGTTTCACCGTCAAGTTCTTTTCTAAAATCATCTCTTAAAATGTCTCTAACTGTTTCACCAAAATAATTCCCTAAAATAATAATTTGTTCTGAAAAGATATGATAAAGCCTTAAAAATTATTATAATGGGGGACTCAGGAGGCATCGGGGATCCGAGTGTCCTTTGGGGGTCCAGAAAACCTTTTCTGTCCAGGGGCTTCCTTGGGGGTTGGGGTAGGGGGATCAGAGCCCTTTGGGGTTGTGGTAAGGGACCTCACAACACTGTTCAAATGGAACTTGTGTATTATAACGACCACAGAGTTTCACCCTCAAGTCCTCTTCTAAAATCATCTCTTAAAATATCTCTAACTGTTTCACCAAAATAATTCCCTAAAATAATAATTTGTTCTGAAAAGATATAATAAAGCCTTAAAAAGTATTATAATGGAGGCTCAGGAGTCTTTGGGGCGCCGGGGTGGTCACACAAAATGAGAAAAAATGTTCAATGTTCCTTTAGTACCTATGCAATTAGATTAAAAATGAAGATATTTATGCAGAGTTTCAGGTAGCTATGGCTAAGTTTGCTAAAGGAGCAGTTATTTTCTTAAGAAAACACGCAGAATCAGAAAAAATAACTGAACCCCCCATGTAACTGAACCCCTGTATAACAGAAACCCCGTACAACTGAACCCCCCAGGTACCTGAACCCCTGTATAACCGAAACACCGTACAACGTAACCTCCGGGCTACTCGACCCCCTTTAACTAATCCTCGTGTAGCTGAATCCGCATGTAACTGACCCCTCGTGCAACTCAACTCCCTCAAAACACTTTTCGACCATTTCTTGTTAATTTTTTTTATTTCTAAACTATTTAAAATTGACAACACTGTGCAAATCATCACTTGTGTATTATATAGTACACATTCATTCCGTCTCCTTCAAAACACTTTTCAGTCATTTCTTGTTAAAATTATCCAATCACTAATTACCCCTTTTTTTCTCCACCTTCAAATGTTCCTTTAGTACCTACGCAATTAGATCACCCAGTTAACACTAAGATGTAAATTGAGTAAGCCTCTCGCAATAACGACGGGTTTTTTTTTTTTTATTGAGTACATTATAGCTTGGCAAGTTTTTTTTAGAAAACCGACCAATCAAGTTATTATATTGGACTAACCACCAACTTTCTCTAATCGATTGACACACAAAAAATCAATGCCATAATAGAAAACATGTCTACCAACCCACATAGGGTTCATTGTAATAGCTCACTGACCCGTGGTAAGGCATATTACGCAATCAGAGTCAGTGCTAATTGGGCGATTACTACTAATACCCGGAGTCAAGGCCGTATCCAGGGGGGAGGGGTTACCCAGTTTGACCCCCCCCCCCCGAAATTTTTGACCGAGTCAAAAATTAGTCTAAAAAATACCTATAAAGACAAAACCTTACCAGAAACAAAATATGCTCCCACACTAAATCTTATTGCATTTTGTGGGTAAACGGCTCTGATCAGCTTACGCAATTAGGTAACCGTAGGTAACACCATGTTCACCTGACCTTGCATAGTAAATTAGGGTTAATATGCGCTATTATCCTATTGCATTTTGTGGCATACAAAAATCCTATTGCAATTTTGTGGGTAAACGGTTGTGATCAGCTTACGCAATTAGGTAACCCCATGTTTGCCTTATTATGCAAGGTCAGACCTTGCATAGTAAATTAGGATTAATGGGGGCTCGAGGTAAATGTTATAAGAGAGTGCAAGATTGTCAGTTCAATTTCGGACTTGGATAAGAGAAGAGCGATTTTCAACATAAAGAGGAAGTGTGACATTACGTCGTTTTTCGCGCCTAAGCGGATCAGGGATGTTTCTGACAGTGGCGTTAGCGGGACGTCTGCGGAGCATTCATCTACACCTGTCGATTTGAAGGGCACTGGAGCCATCATTGAAGCTTCTGAATCACGCACACTGGAACCAAACACTACGCACCTGCACCAACCCAGTCTCTGTCGTTGTTTGCAAATGACATCGGTCGTTTTGTCAACAAATCATTCAGTCTCGATGCAAATTCTGAACTTCGTTTGCTGAAGAGCCCTTGGATTCCAGATATCTCCTGAATTTTTCCAGTATCCCAAAAACGGAAGCTGAAGTTTCAGTTAACTTGGTTCGCTCGTTTCAGTTGGTTGTCCTACTCTCCGTCTGAAGACGCTGCTTTTTGCAGATTTTGCGTTTTGTTCTCGTCAGACAGCTGGCAAAGGCTGCCACCAGCACTTGGGGAATCTAGTCACCAAACCATTCAGGAACTGGAAGGATGCGATAGAGGGCTTCAAAGCTCAACAACAAGCTGAGTTTTATAGAAAATGCATCCTATCGTCTAAAAACTTCATTTCTGTCTCGGAGAAAAAGGCAGGACAATATCTTGCTGCGAGTTGACGTGCTGAGGAAAGTACAGGTTCAAAAAAAACGCCAGAACTTGCGACCAATTGTGGAGATGGTGATATTTTGTGGGCGGCAACAGCTGGCCCTTCGTTGTACCATCGATCCCGGCCCCATTTCGGTCTCGGATCCAGAACCTTCTCACAATAATGGCAACTTCCAATAACTACTGCGGCTGGGGGTGAGACAAGGTGACGATGTTCTGAAGATCCATCTTCTTTCTGCGGCCGGAAATGTCATAAATCTTTCTCCCATCACCCAGATTGGTATTATCGCCGCATCCGGGGAGCTTCTTCAGCTGTCTATTGTGGAAAGAGTAAACACAAGTCAATGCTTTTGGTGCTTGCCGATGAAAAGGTGGATGTTACAAATACCGAGCAGCTGTCTTTTTCCGTCCACTACACTTTCAAAGGGAACCTGCATGAGGACTTCCTTGGTTTTACCCCAGTTTCTGATTTGACTCGGCAAGGTCTGGCTTCATTAATCCTGCGATTTTTCGAAAGCCTTGGTCTTAACCTGAACAAGATGGTTGGTCAGGGATATGACGGTGCAGCAGCGATGAGTGGGCATCTTAGAGGTGTCCAGGCTGTTATGCGTGAAACATATCCGAAGGCGCTTTACGTCCATTGTAGTGCGCACAGTCTCAACTTGGTCATCTCTTCTGTATGCTCTATTCTGGCGTTTAAGCATTTCTTCGGTGTCTTGTCACAAGTCTGCAGTTTTTACCTTACTTCCCCATTCAGGACACATAATTTAAAGGAGAAGATCAACAAAATACTACCGGATTCGAGGAAACATACTTTAACTGGACTCTGCGAAACAAGATGGGTGGAGCGCCAAGATTCAGTTGTGCCCTTTCTTGTGCTGTAACGACCAATCCTGCGATCCCTGGAAGCTCTTGAAGAGAACGGAAATGAACAGACTTCTCCAAAAGCGGCACAATCGCTGGACATGATGAGCCAGTCACAATTTGGTGCATGTCTCCATGTGGTCAAAAAGATTTTCTGCATTACGCTTCCCCTGTGCAAGACTCTTTAGTCAGTTGACTGTGATTTGGAAGCTGCATGAAGGCATGCGAAAACTGTCCTTTCAAAAACAAAGGAAATGCGAGGAAATACTCCTACTGCTTTCACGTCTATTTTCGACGAAGCTCAGCGTTTTGCCAGCGACTTAGGACTGAAGATGACTCGTCCAAGGACGAGAGGTGGCCGGAGTATGCATGCAGACGATCCATACCTTATCAATCAATATATAACCTCGCTCTTCATTCCTTTCCTGGACCCCTTCACTTCCGAGCTGAAACAACGATTTGTGCTTCACCAGAAACTGCTGTCAAATCTCAGCGTCCTTTCTCCTGCCAAAATTGTTTCTGTCGATCTGAAGGCATTAAACCTGGAGTCATTGGTTGAATTGTATGGCGATATTCTTACCGAGCCATACTGTCTGAAGCAAGAAATTGAGCTATGGCGCATCAAGCGGGAGAATGTTCCGGTATCAGAGAGGCCTACTTGTGCTGTGTCTTCGCTTCAGGCATACGACGCCACCTTTTTTCCAAATTTTTTTCTTCTTCTGGCTGTTCTTGTGACGTTACCTGTTAGCACTGCTACTCCGGAAAGAAGTTTCTCAACACTCAGAAGGCTCAAAACCTGGCTGAGAAATTCAACAGGAGAAGAACGATTGAGTTGCTTAGCCCTGCTTGCCGTCCATAGGGACGTTGACATCTGCCCTGACAAGGTCATCGACATTTTTGCAGGGAAGAAAAATCGTCGCCTGGATTTCGTTTTATAGATATTCGCCCTTACTTTTAGCTAAAAAAAACTAAAAATATATAGACTACTTCTACTATTTGGCTTCTTTTTGCGTTAACTGTTTTTGCTGTCTCCGAAAAAAAAAGCTTGTGGTATTTAACTGTATGTAAATACTTTTCTTGTTTTTGAGTTACTAAAAAAAAAAAAAAAAAAAAAAAAAAAAAAAAAAAAAAAATAAAAAAAAACCTTACAGATACCAAAGTATGCCGAGGGGCCGCGTCCTCGTTCGCAAGGGGCAGATTAACGGTCTCGAACTAACGTAATGTTGCTCGAGGATGTTAAAAAAGTCCACGCGAAATAATTGGGTAGCCCCCCCCCCTGAACAAAAATCCTGGATACGGCCCTGCCCGGAGTGGTTCTGATCCTACTCTCAGGCACGATCTTACCTCTCGTCAATAAAAATAATTAACCTTAAAATAAAAGTTCAAAATAGGGATAAAATCCTTTGTAATAGACAGTGTATAGAAAATTCACAAAAAAATACCTGATATTTCGGTCACATATATAGTGACCGTCATCAGTAGTAAAACTCTTGTTTTACTGACAGTGTTTTCTATACACTGTCTATTAAAAATGATTTTATCCCTATTTTGAACTTTTATTTTATCGTCATGGAAAGGCAGTGTGGTCTCCGAAATTATCTAAATAATTAACCTAATACTTTCCTGCTTCTTGCCCCGGGGGAACTCAGCCCATAACACAAAAAAATATATTAAACAATAAAAAAAACTTTTCTGTTGTAAAAGTTTTTTGTTTTCAGGTTTTAAATTTGTCAGGTTTAGTTTGCTGTCGTTTATTCGGGTCTGTAATCTAGGCTCTACAAGTTATGGCAAGACCGCCCAATCAATACTAAATAGTTTGGCCAGACAAACTGAAAAAGTTTTATAACTGACAATATACAGAGATCCATTAAGGTACCGTCTCACCTTAATGAAAGATAAAAGCTTTTCGCTCTCCCCTCCCTCGGAGGGGAGATTTTAGCAAGTAATCCTTGTAAGTACTTTAGCAAGTAATCCTTGTCAGACCCCTAAATTACACGACATCTCTTCTATGAAGATGAAACAAATGAATATTGGGAAGGTTATTAGGGTTATTTGTAAGTAATTGGGCCCTTTCGCTTCTGGACACAGGTATAGGTGGCTACCGGACAGAAGAAGTAACAATAACTAGAGTTCACTCTTAAACCTATCATCCTTGGGAATCGAGGCCATTACCTCCTGTAGAATAGGCATGCCATTTCCCACTGAGATACAATTATTTAATTCAAAAGTCTGACCTCTGCTATTAGCTAGTGATTGGCTGTTCCTCAGCCATGCTTGTTTAAATGTTTCCAAGTTTCTGCAAAATTTACTTTGGCGTTATCTTAACGGGAAAATTATTACCAACTGCGAAAATATTGATGTAATTTCGTTTGACAAGTTATCTGACAAGCTGTATAAGGTTTTTATTTAATTTCAGGGCCTTACCACAATCCGATCAGGCCCGTTGCACAGTCGTGCTGTCCGTTTTTTTGCCTTTATTTTATATAAAACTAATCTTGCCCCTATATAACTGCCATAAAGTGCAAAGCTGTATGGAAAAATAGTGCAGATGATGATAATGGTGAAAAGGCATGAATAAAAGGAATTGGCCAGGATATGCCAAACTGAAGCAGAATAAGCCTAACTGATTATTTACAGTTAATAAAACTTAGCAACTCACTCTGATTGATCATTCCCATCCGATTTCGTATTGTTACCAGGTTCACTAAAGCTTCTTATTAGCTTAATTGTTGAAATCCTTTGATCAGATTCTTGTTCTTTTGGTGAAAGATTCCAGACAGGCCATTGCGGCCATAAAACTTTGTTGCTCGTATTATGGAATATTGACCCAACAATATCAATTCTCATTCTTAGCGTTCTTACAGTATTTAACCAAACGCAAAGAGATTTGAGACGCCTAATAAACCGTTCAGATGTGTAAGTAGGGTAGTTCAAGCCCACTGCTTTGCTTGATGGGTAGAGTAACTCGATCTAAAATAATAACATTAATTTAAGAAATATTTTATTTCTTAACTGTTTGGGTCCAAAGAACAAAGTAGAGATTTATAACCAACCCCTCCTAGTTACCAGGCACGGGGTGTGTAGGCCTCCAAAAGAATTAATTTAGTTTCTGTTTCATGACTTTTTATTCTCTCTATCTTGAACTGTTGTTTAACTTGCCATATATGTAAAAAAAAAAAGACATCCCCCTCCAACAGGATCCGTGGCCCAAAAACAGGGAAAGAGGAAATATATATATATATATATATATATATATATATATATATATATATATATATATATATATATATATATATATATATATATATATATATATATATATATATATATATATATATATATATATATATATATATATATATATATATATATATATATATATATATATATATATATATATATATATATATATATATATAAAAAAAATATATATATATATATATATATATATATATATATATATATATATATATATATATATATATATATATATATATATATATATATATATATATATATATATATATATATATATATATATATATATATATATATATATATATATATATATATATATATATATATATATATATATATATATATATATATATATATATATATATATATATATATATATATATATATATATATATATATATATATATATATATATGGAGGCGTGACCAAATCCAGAAAAATTTAGAGTCATAGAAAATTTAAAGCCTCCTGAAGATAAAAAAAACTGCAGATCCGTTTTTGGTTTGTTAAGCTATTTCAGACGATATGTTGAAAATCACGCAGCCTGACCGTAACTTTTGACAAACGTTTTGAAAAATTCAGGTACATTTAAAGGTCCTGTAGACGCAAAGCAAGCTGTAAATGAAATAAATAAGCAACTATTACTGGCGCCAATGTTTAAATTACCAGATTTGGCACAAGACTTCTGTTTACAAACAGATGCTTCGGGGTACAGTATCGGAGCCATATTATTAAACATAAATTCTGAAGGAGTAGAATCAATAGTCCAATACGCGAGCAGGTCACTGTCGGAGGCAGAAAAAAATAGTCGACAGTTGAAAGGGAGCTTTTACCAGTTGTAATGTTTACAGAATATTTTTGACAATTTTTCCTTGGAAAAAAAAATATTTTACGCGCGGACTAAAAATCATTAATTTGGATACATGCGATGCAGAATACTTAAATCCTGCATACACGGTGAATATTGCGACTGAAAGCATTTTCATATACCCCAATATATAGAAAGGGCCGTACAATAAATTTACAATGCTATTTGTAACGAAATCCGGATACGGAAGGAAATTTGGTAACAACCATCCAGAAAGAACTGGGAGGGCCAGAAATACTATCTAATGAAAATATTGCGGATCATCAAGATAAAGATGATTTTTGTTTAGCAGATGAAATCCTTTTTATCAAAAGGAACGGAACTGCCAGAGCACTTTAAACACTTTTCAAAGGACCTAGATATTTTCGATATTAACGAAAGTAATAATCTTCTCCTAAGATATCATAGTCCATTGCAAGAATATTGAAAAAAGTACTTTAAAACTATTCCAATAATTCCAAAATCTGTAGAAGGAGAAGTTTTACAGGAGGCACATGCAACAACCGGCTGTCACTAGAGAGAAGCAAAACCTATCATGAGACTAAAAGAAAATTTTTATTAACCAGAAATATACTCAAAAGTTAAAGCTTTTATTTAAAGCTGCCAAGAGTGCAGCAAACAAGAGTCACAACCTAGGACCAATAGGGCTGAATTGGGTAAATACCCCACCCCTTCAGGGGTCAGGGAATTAATGTCAATAGACATTTGGGGAACCAGGAGGAAGTTTACCAGTTTCCAGGAACGGAAACAGGTGCGTACTAACCATAGTCGACCATCTTAATTCATATCTATACGCTTTTCCAACTAAAGACAAAAACCATTGCGAAAGTTTTGGTCAATCGCCTATTTCTGGAACACGGAATTTTTCCTAGAGTTTTACTTAGCGACAATGGGCCATGTCTTAGAGCCAAATTATCCTAAGAAACTACAGAATATCTGGAAGTTAAACAATGGTTTACCCCGTTGTACATGGCAGCAGCAAACTGAAAGGTTTCAAGTAAGCATAGGGAATTAGCTTACTTGCTAGTATCACTTGAAATAGGTTAAAATAACAGTTGGGAATAACATTTATCTTTTGTAGCCTTAGCAATACATACAGCGTTTTCGAATACCTTAAAAGAAACGTCATTTTTTTTGCAGCATGTAACATTTCCCAGAATTTTTTTGGATGAAATACAACACGAAAGAATATAATAAATCTTAGACAAAAACAAGGAAGAAATGGTGATGCAAATAAAAAGAGCTGGGGAACAAGTTAAAGACAATCTGGAAGATGCTAAAAAAGAACAAAAAGAAAAATATGACCGAACAAGCAAAAATAAAACAGATTACCGTTTAGGAGACTTGGTTTATGTGTACAAAACTAACCTGGAAGGAACAAAAAAGTTAAAACCGAAATGGGATGGGCCCGTCAGAATTGTAAAGATTTTACTAAACAACTTAACAAATGTTGTAAAGCATCAGTATAAGCAACACGAAGAAGTATTACACCATAATAAAATGAAAAACGGATTTTTTTCAAAACAGTGGAATACAGAGCATATGCTTTCGGAAGAAGAAGTAGAGGACACGATTTCACCAGTATATATCAGAAGAGCATGCGAATTTTCTGACTTTTTTAATGACCACAAAGATTGGAAGGAGTGGACGGAGTACTTAGGCCAGCCTTAGCTACAAACTGTCCATAACAAGCAAGAGAAGAGAGGACATATTCGATTCTCAACGGATGATAGCAATGAAGAACATCAAACACAACATACAGGTTTAAAATGTGATAAACCAAGGGTAAAAATCGCAGAGGAAGAAAAATAGGAAGGAACCGATAAATTATCTGATTTTCATACATTAGACTCACCTACAGTCTTAACGCAAAATGGCTTTTGGAACAAAAACCATCTACCAGACGCAACCTAACAGAAGGTGACACTGATAATTTGTGTATAGTAACTGATAGCACTAAACATGGACCATTGCCAGGAAAACCTTTTTTAAGAGAGAAATTGTGGAGAAAAGTAAAGAAACCAGAGGGGTAGCAGCAAGTTATTTGGTCAGCAGCACAATTAGGTAAAATACTTATGGAAAAGGCCAAATATCAAGATAAACAAAGAAAAAAGATATTTGACGAGGCGACAAAACCGCGCTTGGATTTAGAGCCTTGTAAACCACACTATAGAGACCACGGAAAAACTTGCCAATATTATAAAGAAGATAAGCAAAAATTTGGGGTCCAAAATTTGGACCAAGAGACGGATAAAGGCAGAATAAGCGTAGCCCCCAGCAGATTAATATTTGAATAAAACAATTATAACTGAAAAAAATAATAAATAAAAATAAAACGAGTAAAAAGCCTCTAAAGAAATATCTATATTTCTTTTTTTAATCGGTATGTAAATAATATCAAGTTTTCCTTCAAATATATATCGCCAGTAAACATTATTACCAGAAAAAAGTCACAGAAAAAAAAGAAATTAGCTCCGATCTGAAGTGACATCATAGCTTCCTGCAAAAATTTTGTTTCCGATACGAGATAAAACTTCACGAACGGTGTAAATGACAAGACTTGTCAAAACGAATTAGGCTACGTTCCATAAAAGAAATTAATAAGGCCACTAAATTTACAAATTGGTTTTATTAAAATAATTAAATTATAAAAATTTAAAATCAGAATTAAACGGCTAGTCTTTTTATTTTTATTTTTAAAAAAATATATTTTGGGGGATAATTTAAAAAAAAAAACGAAGGAGGGTAGTTTCCTGAAATGGGGTAATGGGAAGCTAGCAAATTTGGAGTAAGCTTAAACACTGTTGGTCTCTTGTTATTAAGTAATTGCAATGCATCTACTGACCTTTGACCCTTAGAGGTGGCTAGTCCAGCTAAATTTGAAAAAAAAATTTCTTATTAAGAATTTATAAATTATTATAATGGGAAAAACAGCAAAAGTGTAAGTTAAGTAGACGACTTGTAAAGGCTAACTGTAATCTTATTGTAATTAATCATAGTCTAATATAATATTTTTTTTTATTTTCTAAAACTGGTAAAAAGAAAAAAAAAGAAATTTTAAAGAAGGGCTATAAAGGTTTAAGCAACAATTAGAATAAGCTTAGAAAGAAAAATGAGTGCTAGGTCAAAGAACTGAAAAGCGATATAAAAATAAATTATAGCCTAAAAACTTACCAGGAGGTAAAAGAAGGACAAAATCCGTTAAAAATAAGCCAAAAATTAAACCTCATCGTCACAAGCAAACCATAGTAGTGCAAGATAATAATTTTAACACTAGCGATGTTTTGGATCTGAGAAAACAAACTGGCACAGGAAAATCCTAGTTTAAACAATTGGTCTTCACCTGTGCCAACCCAAACACCAAAATCCCAATTCGTTGAACCCTAACACAAACTAAACAGCATCCACTTTTTCTTTGAAAATAAAATATAGCTTTACACAACAAAAGAAAACTCGCAGTAATGAACAGAAATTCATTCTTGTAATTCTCCCAGATTCAAGCTTATCAATAAACCACCGATAATGAGCGCCCAATTCAAAGTTATTTAGCCTTGCAACGAAAGTATTGTCTCTCTTTCTTTGGCAAATAAAATAGTAATTAAAGCTGGGATGAAATTGTCAACAAGTATATCGTAAAAATTGATTTTCAAGGAAGAAATTAGAAATAGCAAATGCGGGGCAAAACTTAATTAAAAGTTTTCTGAAAAAAAATTAGCTGAAAAACTACATTACTTTTCTAACACAAAAACTTTAGAATAAAAACTTTTAATAATTTCAAAACATAAGGTTGCAAAAATTAGACAACCCCCCCCCCACCTCTGAAAAAAATGGAGAAAATGAATGTGACCAAAGAAGGGCAATCAGCATAAAAACTTGTGAAGGGTTTTAAAAAAACGTAAAACATTAAAATATATTATTAGTAAATACCTATTTTACTGAAAAATAGTAAAAAAACTTGAAAAAAAAACCTTATTCTTCATTTAAATAAAGAATCAAAAAAAAGATAGGGGTTAAAGTTTAAAATATATCAAGAATAAATTAAAAGTAAAATAAACTGAATTAAGTCAGTTAAACTCTGTTAGACGCACTTATTGAACTGGCCGAACGAAACTAGTATGAAAATTATACTAAATAAGTAAAATAAAAAGTAATATTAATTTTACTAAAATTGAAAATTTTACTAGCATGGCATAGAAATTAAGAGTAAGGCACATAAGAGCCTTAAGAACCTATAAATAACTGTGTGCCATGAAGGCACGGCATTTCGGCAGAAGGGTCACATTTCGGATAAAAGAATAGCCCAAGAGAAAATTTTGGCAACAAATCAAAAACTGTGGCAATAATAAATAATTAATTAGTGTGTGTGCAGGTTCATAATAGTCCTTTTAGCTGTAGCCACGACAAGAGGGCCTGGAAACGTTATAAGGAGCTACCAGAAGGCAGTCCTGGTAAGCAAACCTTCAGAGTACAGGCAAAGTCATTTGATAATGGCATAACAGGTATAAATTGAACAGCAAAATTTTTTAACTTATCAGATCTAAACTATAAATGGAGCTTTATACCAAAAGGACATTAAAGTTAAAAAGAGAGATTAAAGTCAAAAACGTTATAAAACTGTCTCAAGTACCAAAAATTCGAAAAGAATTAGAAAGCTCAAAAGTCTGAAAAGTTTGAGCAAAGTCAAGTTATATGAACTATTGCCAAGCCCCAATATAGAGGCTAATCATACTTACCAGTTATAGTGTATAAATCTATTTGTTAGATTGGAGTTTTTTTTGTAAATATTTTAGTTGCAGTTACGACTTATCATATAAAAGTCTTGACGGACTTATTTAAAGGTTGTACAAAGAATAAATATTGCAGTGATTAAATAAATTATTAGAGTACATAATTATTATTTTTTTAACAATTAAGTTATGTATCAACATAACTTCTGTTAATATATATATATATATATATATATATATATATATATATATATATATATATATATATATATATATATATATATATATATATATATATATATATATATATATATATATATATATATATATATATATATATATATATATATATATATATATACATATATATATATAACCTAAATTATCCATGTAAATATAGTAAATTAAATGTTGAGTATTTGTGTTTTTATTTTTATATCATTCAAGAATTAATCTAGATTAGTACTTCATAAGCAATTAACAAAACAATAATTGGAATTAATTCCAATACTAGTCTATACCGTGTTTTGTTTTTAAAAATGCTTTAAGTTTCAACCAATAGTATAATAACATATCTAGTTTTGCGACTTAAATACTTGTGTAAGTTATTACACAATGATTGTATATATATACTATGTTTTTATTTTCTTTAAGTTTTAACTAGTGATTTAATGCAATTTATAAATGTTTAACATAAAGTCAACGTATAAATAACTTTTATTGTGAAATGGCTCGCTAATTGTTAAGTTTGAAAAGAATGATCCAGCAAGAAATATAACGTTTCGATTTAAGCGAGATATAATTTTTGGAGTAATTAAAAGAGAGAAAAGTAATGAAAAGAATTAAACTTTACATAATTTAGTTTCTATTTCGACTATATATGTAAAATATTATGCTTTATATTTATTCTAATGTGAATATTCATTTTAGATACAGCCTTAGCTATTTTTTTTGGAAATAAAATTTTTAGTAGCATCATTTTAGATCCATTTTTCTTTCAATAGTATTTTGAAACATTTTTGGAAAGTAGCAAATTTTGAAGCCACTTCAAATATTTCCTGATACTATCATCTCATACCATCAGAAACCAAACCATACTTGATCAACTGATATTTGGAAACTATAGCAGTAATACGGACTTTACTAAAAGTTCATTAAAAGTGAGATATAATCAGAACTTAATTTAGGCCTAGATAATGTACTACCTAGCCCAAATGGCTAAAAATATGTGAAAATGTTTTGTGCTGGAAAAATATGTGAAAAGTTAAAAAACAATAATGTTATATATAATTTATCCATTAAAATTCTAAAAGGAAAAATAAACGGTATATTAACCACATCACACAGATAAATTAAATTATTAATGGGAATTAAATTTAAACTCAAAAAAATTCATAAAACTTTTCTAATATAAATCTAATTTAAGCAAAACCACTAATATGATGTTTAAGCCGCTTGGGGTCAAGTTAAAACAGAAGATGCATATAAGAAGGGTAAAAAGAGTATTTTTCAGTCCTAGAGACAGAGAAAAAGAGAAACGAGGATGAATTTCAAAATCAAATCCTTGGACAGAAAAGAACATGGCCTATATTGGACCAAAAACAGGACCCTAAGGAAATCCACTGAGAGTATATGCACAAAATGATCCAAAGATGACAGCATATTAATTGTATACAAAATTAAGTTATTTTGAAAGTAAAGTATTGAGAATTTGGACAACTCTTCGTTAAATGGGGAGTATTTTGGTAGAGATTTCTAATTTGGCAAAATAATAATTGAGTAAAAACATGTCAAGAGGCAAAAAAAAAGTTTCTAACTACCACGTTTTAAGATAAAGATTATAATCGTGGACTGTGTGGGCTTGGAGGGAACTTCCTCAATAACCAATTTCCTGGCTAAATGCGTCAATGTACCGAAAGGACGTGGTTAGTTTTTCCTATATATACCCCGATTTTTGACACTGAAGAAAGACTTTTTGACTTGCAGGGAGAACATCTGCCCGTTTATTTTCTCTTTAGAAATACCCTGGGATCTTGTCAGATCATTATAAGTGTCTGTATCTTATTATTTATTATTGTAGTTTCTGGGACTTGTGGTCTACTTGGGACAGCCAGTCCCAATAGAATATTTATATCTTTAATTATTATATGTAAATTGGATATAAGTATTGTATTTTAGACAGCCTCTATATGATCTACCTTTAGCCCCTCGAACATGCCCGGTCGGTACGCCTTATTAGTTCGGTCATAGCCTAAGGCACGCTACCAAAGTTTAATTACCTTAGGGCCAGAGTTTATCTCCCCTATAAAGGGAGAATAAAGGCATGTACGACTACAACACTCAAATACCATAATAGTACAACTTTACAACAACTTCACAACAGACTGTCTTATGGGTGATCTAAAACTTCCCAGTCAAAACTAGCCACCAAATTGCGGGTCTGACCAGCAGTGTGAGATCTTGCATTGT
Source organism: Artemia sp. Qi Xiang Cuo (assembly GCF_049724085.1). Lineage (NCBI taxonomy): Eukaryota > Metazoa > Arthropoda > Branchiopoda > Anostraca > Artemiidae > Artemia > Artemia sp. Qi Xiang Cuo. The sequence continues at coordinate 16,639,384 of NC_142796.1, forward strand.
CTTGCATGAAGAAGGACAGTTTCCTTTGTCAGCAAACCAAGTTTTTTTTTTTTTTTTTTTTTTTTTTTTTTTTTTTATCGCCCTGTAGGCCTACAGCTTTCTAAGGGTTAGGCAGTTTGCTTCTGCATTGATAGTGGTTCTTCCGTTGACATCATGAAAAAAACAACAAAAAAACACCATGCCTAATCCCAAACACCGACGCCATGATTTTGCGCTGGGAGAGAGGATGTTTGGCCTTCAAATTTTCAGGGGACTGTGTGTTTTTCCATTCCATGTTCTGTTGCCGCGATTTTGGGCGTGATATGCGAAACCAGTCTCGTCTCCAGTTCAACCGGTTGCCACCTCAGTGGCGACAGATAAAAAGATGACGACGTAAAAACAGCAGTGAACTCTTGGTTATTGGAGCCGGCGGCAAGTTCTAATAAAGATTTTACTTTAAAATTAGTTGAGAGGTATGATAAGGGTTAAAAAAAACTTGTTAACTATCAGAGGCAACGCTATAGCGTTGCTTATAGTAAAGGCCATAGGACTCCAATGTTTTATTATTTATTTATTTGTTATTATTTTTTTCTCCAGAGGCACTTCATATGGAAGGGGTCATTGCATACACTTCGGAGGGGGCTCATTCGATTGGAAATCGAGAGTTCTAGTAACCCTTTTAAGAATCAAAAATGATCTGAGGGCTACTAGCCCCCCCCCCACCCAAGCCTTTTTTCCCAAATGCATCCGATACAAATTTTGAGATGGCCATTTTGTTAAAAACAGTGCAAAGATCATACAAAAAAAACTCCGGTGCCGACACAGTCCCCCAGGACCCGAGGACAGGCGTTGTAAGTGATGTCCTGGGGGCATATTTGGTTCTTATGGAAGGACTGCTTGCATAAGCTTCCAAGAGGACTCATTTCATTGGAAATTGAAAGTTCTAGTTCACTTTTTAAGAGTCAAAAGAGATCGGAGGGTAACCACCCCCACACAAACACACCCTTTTTTCCAAATGCATTCGATGAAAATTTTGAGACAGCCATTTTGTTAAAAATAGTTCAAAGATAATATAATAAAAACTCTGGTGTCGAAACAACCCCCAGGGCCCGGGGGGCAGGCTTTGTAAGTTATGCCCAGGGGGCATATTTGGTACTTATGGATGAAATGCTCGTACAAACTTCAGAGAGGGATGATTTGATTGGAAATTGAAAGTTCTAGTTCATTTTTTAAGAGTCAAAAATGATCGGAGGGTAACCACCCCTCCCCCCTCCCACAACCTTTTTTTTCTAAATACATCCAATAAAATGTTGAGATAGCCATTTTGTTAAAAATAGTTCAAAATTCATATAACAAAAACTCCGGTGTCGACAGAGCCCCAAGGGCCCTGGGACAGGCGTTGTAAGTTATGAACTGGGGGCATATTTGGCTCTTATGGAAGGAATGCTCGTAAAAACTTCAGAGAAGACTCATTTGATTGGAAATTGAAAGCTCTAGTTCACTTTAAGAGTCAAAAGAGACCAGAGAGTAACATCCCCTCCCCCACCCTTTTTTCCAAATTCATCCGATAAAAGTTTTTAGATAGCCATTTCGTTAAAAATAGTTCAAAGATCATAAAACAAAAATCCCGGTGTTGATAAAACCCCCCAGGGCCCGGGGGCAGCGTTGCAGGTTATGCCCTGGGGGCAAATATAGTTCTTTTGGATGGGATGATCATATAAACTTCAAAGAGGGCTCATTTAATTAGAAATTGAAAGTTCTAGTTCAGTTTTTGAGAGTCAGAAGAGATTGGAGGGCAACTAGGCCCGCCAAGTCCCTTTTCCCCAAATGCAAACGATGAAAATTTTTATATCGGAAGGCAGAAATCGGAGGGTAACTACACTCCCCCCACCCCGCCCCTTTTTCCTCAAACCCATCCAATAAAATCCTTGATATAGCTATTTAAAAAAAATACTTCAAAGATCATATAACGCAAACTCAAGGGTCAACACAAGCCCCCAGGGCCCGGGGGCAGGCGTTGTAAGCTATGCCCTGGGGGCATATATGATTCTTATGGAAAAAACGCTTGTATAAACTTCAGAGAGGGCTAATTTGATTGGAAATTGAAAGTTCCAGTTCACTTTTTGATAGTCCAAATAAATCGGAGGGTACCCAGACCCCCCCCCCCCCCCCGAGCCCCTTTTTCCGAAATGCATCCGATAAAAATTTTGAGATCGCCATTTCGTTAAAAATAGTTCAAAGATCATATAACCAAAAATCTGGGGTCAACACAAGCCCCCAGGGCCCGAGGGCAGCTGTTGTAAGTTATTCCCTGGGGAAATATATAGTTCTTGTGGAAGGAATACTCGTAAAAACTTCAGAGGGCTCCTTTGAATGGAAATTGAAAGGTCTAGTTCAGTTTCTGAGAGTCAAAAGGGATTGGAGGGCAACAAACCCCACTCCCGCGCCCCTTTTCCCCAAATGCATCAGATGAAAATTTTTAAATAGCCATTTTGTTAGAAATAGTTCAAAAGTCGGATAACAAAAACTCAGGTGTCGACGCAAACCCCCAGGGCCCGGGGGCAGGCGTTGTAAATTATGCCCTGGGGGCGTATTTGGTTCTTATGGAAGAGAGGCTCGTAAAAACTTCAGAGAGGGCTCATTTGATTGGAAATTGAAAGTTAGAGTTCTCTTTTTAAGAGTCAAAAGAGATCCGAGGGCAACTGGCTCCCCTACGCCTTTTTCTTCAAACCCATCCGATACAAATTTTGAGATAGCCATTTTGTTAAAAATAGTTGAAAGATTATATAACAAAAACTCCGGTGTCGACATAAGTTGTAAATTATGCCCACTGGGCATATATGGTTCTTATGGAAGCAATGCTAGTATAAACTTCAGAGAGGGTTCATTTGATTGGAAATTGAAAGTTCTAGTTCACTTTTAAGAGTCAAAATAGATCGGAGGGTAACCAGCCCCACCCCCAAAGCCCTTTTTTCCCAAATGCATCCGATAAAATTTTGAGATAGCAATTTTGTTAAAAATAGTTCAAAGATCATGTAACAGAAACTCCAGTGTCGACGCAGCCCCCCAGGGCCCGGGGGCAGGCGTTGTAAGTTATGCACTGGGGGCATATATGGTTCTTGGGGGAGGGATGCTCGTATAAACTTCATAGAGGGCTCATTTGATTGGAAATTGAAAGTTATAGTTCACTTTTTAATAGTCAAGAGATCGGAGGGCAACTAATACCCCCACGCCCTTTTCCCCTAACCCATTAGCTAAATATGTTGAGCCATTAAAAAAAAAAGTTCAAAAATTAGATAACAAAAACTCGGGTGTTGACTCAAACCCCCAGGGCCCTTGGAATAGGCCTTGTGAGTGTTTTCCTGGGGGCGTATATGGTTCTTATGAAAAGGATACTCGTATAAACTTCAGAGAGGGCTCATTTGATTGGAAATTGAAAGTTCTAGTTCAGTTTTTAAGAGTCAAAAGAGATCGGAAAGCAACTTACCCCCCTGCCCAACTCATCCTTTTTTCCCCAAACCCATCCAATAAAAATTTTGAGATAGCCATTTCGTCAAAAATAGTTCAAAGTTCAGATAAGAAAAACTCCTGTGTCGAAGCAACCCAGGACCCGGGGATAGGCATTGTAAGTAATGCTCTGGGGGCATATAAGGTTCTTAAGTAAGGGATGCTCGTATAAACTTCGGAGAGGGTTCATATGATTGGAAATTAAAAGTTCTAGTTCAGTTTTTAAGAGTCAAAAGAGATCAGAGGGCAACTATCCCCCCCCAAGCCCCTGCCCCGCCCCCCCCCCAATGCATCCGATAAAAATTTTGACATATTCATTTTGTTAAAAATAGTTAAAACGTAAGAAAAAAAAATCCGGTATCGACACAACCCCCCAGAGCCCAGGAGCTTGCGTTGCAAGTTATGGCCTGGGGGCTTTTATATATATATATATATATATATATATATATATTATATATATATATATATATATATATATATATATATATATATATATATATATATATATATATATATATATATATATATATATATATATATATATATATATATATATATATATATATATATATATATATATATATATATATATATATTTATATATATATATGTATATATATATATATATATATATTATATATATATATATATATATATATATATATATATATATATATATATATATTTATATATATGTATATATATAGTAGCCTACCGGGAGCCCGGCGGCAATGTATTCTCATTATCGCTTGCCTTCTAACCGCAGACAATTTACTGTCTGTTCATACTGGACTCTTTTATTAAATCTTTTATTTGATTATTAAAGCATGTTTTTGAACTATTGTCTAGCGATTATTAAAGCCAAATAATTTGTCTAGCGGTTATTAAAGCATTACTAAAGCATGTTTTTGAACTATTGTTTAGCGATTCTGAACTGAACTTAAAAATTTGTTCAACTTTTTTCATGTCTTAAAAAGACATTGCTTATGCTTATAAGAAAAGAAATTCAGTAATGATGTTTTTCTAACAACAATTTCTACTAAGCTTCAAACTTTTGGTTTTCTTTTTTAATGTTTTAAAATTGTTGTAATCCCTTGTCAAATATTGAATCATCATTTGCAATAATTGTAATTTTTTGGTTTTTGGGCCTTCCTACTAAAATTATATAACTGGTTGCGTTCAAACCTGTAGGCTTAATCACGAAGCGAGTGGATTTTATCTAACCGTTATCTAACCATTTAATCGAAAAACCAGATTCACAATATCTGTTGATAATAACTTCATTAAAAGTGAATGCTGTATCTCCAGCACAAAACGCGAGAATTTAGATAGTTTTTACAAGGATTTCTGGGAAAGCAAGTGCCAAGTTCAAGTTTTTTCTTAATTTCAATGGGTCATTAACAAAACAATAAAATAAATAAATCACACATAGCTAAAACATCTCAATCCATTCATGGATGCAAAGAACCACAATATTTATATTTTTAAACATAAATAACCAGAGTGGTCACCAATCCTACTCTCAGGCACGATCTCATCTCTCGTCAATAAAAATAATTAACCTAATACTTTCCTGCTTCTTGCCCCGGGGGAACTCAGCCCATAATAAAAAAATATATCAAACAATAAAAAAACTTAATCAAGTAGCGAGTGGATTTTATATAACAAAAAAAAACAGACTAATTTTACAATTTTCAGGCATTTTTCTAGTTTTCTAAACATTAAAATTGATAATCTTCAATTTTTCCACATAAATGTGACAAGTGTAATGACGTCATTGCAATTTTTACTATATGACGTCATTTACAAAAATAGAATTTTTTGATTTTATCTAACAAAACAACAAACTAATTTTTAAATTTTCAAGCATTTTTCTAGTTTGAATTAAAACATTCTAATAGTGTAATAATAGCGTTCTAATAGTGGACTTCTGTTTTTGATGATCTGACTCTAGTTTTAGAAGTTATGGGCTATTTCATTTTTATTATGGGACGTGATCGTCTCTTACTAGGTTGGTAGCTACCGCTACAACCTGAATATCTGCAATGGTTTGTTCTTTACTCGGTTTCAGTAATCTCTACAGCAGTAATCCCGATAAAACTTAAGTAATCCGTGTTTATAATTAATTATACTGATCCTCTATGTAACTCTTACTAGGTTGCTAGCTACCACTGCAAACCCGGATTATAACAAGCTATATTGATCCTTTATGTAAGGTTGCCTATACAACTTCGCTCTTTATTATAACTTCTAATATAACTACCGCTGCAACTCAGATTAACTGAAAATTGAAAATCTTTTGGAAAGACAGGTGCTATTTCTGTAGACTGGGCTACCTTTCTTTTTCTTTCTTGGGTTGCTCATTGTCTCTGTAGATCTCTTTCTAATGAAATAAATCTCTGGCCACTCCAAGGCTAGTATCTATTCTCATCTTGCCTGTCAGGCGTTGCATGTCTGTCTCCATTACCGTTCCTTTTTGGTAAATCCAACAATAGAAAAATTTTTTTCCTTGTATCTGTGGTCCTTTAGAATTTCCTTCTTTTGCCTCGGCTTGTCTTTTGTCATTATGAAAAACATAACACCGAGCCTTCGTTTTTTTTTATACAGATGCTTATGCAATATCAGGTTTTAGATGTTTTATAATATGTTGAACGTTGATTTTTGACACAGCTTGTCTTTTGTCATTATGAAACAAATATCGTCAAACCTTTGTTTTCTTAACAAAGGCCTGGTAATTATTAGTGGCCTAATCCATGTAAAAATCCCAAACTCAATCATCACCAACATGATTTTCGACTGTGAAACCGTGCTTTTGCTGTTCATTTTCGTTTTTCATTCGCTCTAATTGCCGTTTTCACATATTCTCCATCCACCCGTGTCTTTGTTGATCATTTTGTTTTTGGATATGGTTTTGGATTTTGATTACTTCAGATACATTAGCAATGGCATTTTCTTTAGCTGCCCGTATTGGTGTTGTCGCAACTGATGGTCCAGATTGTCTGTTGTCATTATGAAACACATATTGTCGAACCTTTGTTTTCTCAACAAAGGCTTGGTAATTGTTAATAACCCCATGTCAAAATCTTCAACCCAATCATCATCACTATCATTTTTGACTGTAAAACCGTATTTTTATGTTCATTTTCATTTTCCATACGCACTAATTCTCGTTTTCTTCTATCTTCTAAACGCGTGTGTCTTTACTGTACATTTTCATTTTTCACATGCTGTAATTCTCATTTTCGTCTATCTTCTAAAATGTTGGTGTTCGGCTTAAATACTACAAAAAAAAGAAAAAAAGAAGCAAATTAAATGTATCACAAAGCTGCATATTGTTCAAGGTATTTGACTGGTAAATACCCTATGGTGACTATTTTCGGAGATTGAAATTGTTTGAAACTCTGAAGTTGAACGTGACCTCCATATTAAGCAAGGTACATGGACAAAAATATTTATACTTGCAAAAGCAAAATTCATTTGATTGCGTTTCAAAGATAAAAACAAATTATTACATTTAAGACTAAAAACAACAAAACAAAAAAACAACAGATTATCATTAGTCCCTTGGGTCTCTGCAATATCAGGCAACACAGTAAAACTAGGGTATGTTACCTTCTAAGTTCGTTGCAAAGATATACTCTAAAATCTCGCGCAAAACCACCCCTTCTTAGTTGCCGGGCATGGGGTGTTAGGGTGTGTGTCGAACTCACCCCAAAAATAAGTTGAGTTTTTTTGGCGTTTATGAAATTTCATTCTCTTCATCTTTAACTGTTGCTTAACTCGCTTCAAAAAAGTACCATAATCGCTTTACGCTTTCTCATACAGATGGATCAATATTTCAAAAAAATATGTCTTAATATAAACCTTTTTATATATTAACACTTTAGGAAATGCAAGTACCTTCCACAGGGTCACATCAAGGAGAAGGAGGAAGGATTACTCCCCTTACATTTAGTGTTTGGGCTAAGTAAGTAAAATCAACACGAATGGATTTGCAGTCTCAATTAGGGTATCTGAAGGTATTTCCAAGGTCCTATCTCACTTGTACTTGACCTATCTCACTTGTAATCTGGATATAATTGTGTCACTTAAAAGATTCTGCGAGAAGGGTCCTAATTATAGAAAATAAAGTCAAAGTTAGATTAGATTTCAGCGCAAATCTTAGGGGCCATTGCCAAGGCCAAAAAAGTTTCTAGGCATATTTACGACTCAAATCACCATATTTAAGTTGGGTAGTTAAGTACATAGAATCGCTCAATAATTCTGACAGATCACCCAGTTTCCAAGTGCATGGCGATTAAAAGTATATTACACACACACACACAAAAGAAGGTAGATTTTCTACTCCCCTCCTCTTGTAAGTAGGTGTCAAGCCTAATGTAAAGGTTAGAATTATATAAGGTTAAAAAATTTGCTTGGAAGGATATGGGTGGGGCACTTTTCTAAGATAAATTAACTCAAAATGAAGGGATCCTTTTATATCTCCCCTTGTGTCTTAAATGTGTTTTATTTTTCATCAAGCAAGCAAACGAAATTCTTATGGGGGGGGGAGCTTCATATTTAATAGGAAAAAAACATTGTCAGAACTCAACAAAAAAGGCAATTTATGAGCCAATATAAACGAAAATATGGTTAAAATCGTAGAGCTATATATTTTGGGGGAGATGGCAGGGTGTAAGGCCATCTAATTCGTGCATATTCATCTTTCTTTTTTTGTATTCTTATGTTTGTGTTTGTGTGAGAATAAGGATAAATTTAGAATGCTTGGGGTGTTCTTTGAACCCCCAATATTAGCATTCGTTTATTATCATGTTTTTTTTTTATTCTAATTTTGCTTGACAATCAGATTGATATATATACATACAAAAGGAGCTAAAGGATGGCATAACATGAGCAGTAAATTCGACGCTAAATTCAATAGGTCATCTCGTACAAACCGAAGGCATAAAGACTCAAAGGTAGATTTACAGACACAGAGACAAAATCTTTGCAATTCAGAGGACACAAGAGAGAGGGTTATAGAGAAATGAGTAACAAAAACTTGTTTACATCATCAATAGACAATGCTTTAATGTCTGGAAGCTACATCAGAGCCTATTATAGTGAAAAATAGCATATACAGGCAACAGCTTTATTTGAGTCCATTTTGTATCGAATTTCGTGGAAAATATTGGAACATGAAGAATAACATTACACCACCGCTTAACTTTAAGAATCTGATAAGTTGAAGTTTATTTCGAAAAAAGGCAAAGCCTTTAATCTGATCCGGTTGAGCTCCTCGAAACGAATTAAATTCAAAGCAACAATATAACTAAATCAGAATCACTAATTATCACTGAATCACTAATTCTTTTACGTCATTATTTCTGGCTTTTTAAATCAGTTGTACCATGTGATGTTACATTAATCTCACTTTAATAAATTTATTTAACGAGCATATGAAATGGTCTTCAGAACAAAATATAAAAAGATAAGAAAGAATATTTTGAAGACAGTGAATAATATTTTTACATTTTGTATGATGGAAAGGCAGTGTGTTCTTCGTCAATTATTTGGTCCAAAGAGGACCCATAGCCAGGCACAGGAATAAACAGGATGTAAAGACCCCTCCTATAGGGTCAATCAGAAGGAGCCTCCACCCAACGAAATATATTTGAGAAAAACATCAAAGCGCATTTAAGTTTGGATAATTTGACCTGATACAGCAACGGATGTTGAGGCGGTTGCCCCATTGATCGGTTGTGTAGTTTTTACATACATTTACATTCTAGACGACCAACTCCAGCAATCTCCAAAAAATCCAGCAGTCTAACAGTAGCTTAAAAACTCTATTTGGAAGTATCAGACCCATCCTCTGTCCCCCTCCTATCTCTTAATATATGTTATAATACCCGAACTGAAAGTCATGATATTTTGCAAACACGGCGACCATAATCAGTTAAATGCTTACGACGGAAACGGATAAGAAAAAAGCAAAAATAAAATAACTCACTCCATGGAAAAAAGTAAAGTTAAAGAAAAATTATTTAAGGCAAGCAACACCTCCTGCATAAATCTTAAATGTATTTTCTTTTTTTTCCTTTTTTGGGGTTAGAAGTGGAGAGGTTTCTAATTTCGAACAACTTTTTCTTATTGTTGAAACCGCCGATGAGGGTATGAAACCGCTCTGTACCTCCGATGATAGACATTAAAATATCCACTTCAAACAAGACGCAACGTGCCTATGTTTCTGCTACAACGTTGGTGTGGTGATTGGCAGAGTTTTTTGGGGGAGGGGGGTCACGGATCCATTTGTGCCTCAAATCATATGGATTGAAAATCATTATGCGTTCTGATTTGAATATGTTGGAACAAGGCTGTATTTCTGCTGCAAACTTGGAGATGAAAGAGGCAGGGTGTTGGAGGGGTCTCTGTTCTGCTTTGGTGCCCCAAGCACATAGATTAAAAATTTGTGCATACTTTGGTTCAAACTAGGTGTAATGTGCCTATCCTTGAGCTTAATAGTTGGCAAGAGTATTAGAGGAGCTTCTGGACCACTTTGGTTCCTTAATAACATTGATTGGAAATCCTTGTATAATGCCAATTCAAGCGATGTATCACATGCCTATCTTCATGCTAAAAAGTTGACGGAGACATTAACGAGGGAATGTTTACAAGGGCCTCAGCCCAATTAAACGGTCCAATAATATGGATTAACAATCCTTCCGTGATTATGTTTCAGCCAACATGCCTGCCTTTCTGAAAAAAATGGCAGGGAGAGGGGGTTGTTTGGGAGGGGAGGTGCAAGGGCCCGCTTTATGTCCCAAATCATACAGTTAGCATTGTTTAGGCAATATTTTAAAAATGGCAAGTAAAAATTTCACTGATTATAAAAAAAAAAGTATTACTTAAAAACTTTAGAAGCTGGTATCGGCGTAAAAAAAAAAACCTTTGCCCTCTAATACGTCACGCATGTCTCGGAAAAAAAACTAAATATTATCAAATTTTGATCCAATTTATATAAAATTCAAATATTCGTTTTTAATAGCTGTTTATTTATCGTTAATGAAAAACTATGGGACAGAAGCACTAACGTAAAGGCAAAGAGATCTAAGTTTATTTTATAAGAACTCAAAACAATGAATCTTAAAAAGTTTTTTTCTAATTTAAGAAAATACATTTTGAATCCCAATATATCCCATGTAACCTAGAAAAAATCATTTTGAAATTTCTAATCCATTTTTACTAAGAATTCAAATTCGTTCTGGAACTGCCTTCATTCTTACTCAAAACCATGGAACATCACGTCAACGTGAAAAATATCCTTTTAATTTCACTATGCTCTTTCTCAGAGAAATGTAACATATAATGTATTTTGAAATATTTAATTCATTTTACAAGAATTAAGATATGAATTCCTTAAAAACTACATATGTGTAAAACAAAACTCGCCTTTTCAATTTCATCTGTTGAGGCAGTTTAGGGTCGATTAATTTAAGTACCGTCTAATGGGTGCTCTGTTTTATTTAGATCAATTTAATGGTTTATCAAACTTTTTCATTCTAGTCATTGTTGAATCTATTAAATTGTTTTCTATTATTTATATAATTCACGATATTCGTGGAATTTTTACCCCTTGTCATTGTTATTATTATTTTTGCCTTTTGTGCTATTACGTGTTTTCTTCAGTAATTATATTTGCTTTCTACGTTGCAGTGACAGGCAATTTGCTTGTAGCAAATTTTGCTTCAAGCAAATTTGCTTCAAGCGTTTGACTAGTTTCCTTGATAGAGTCTATAGCGGTGTGTACCATTAAGTAAAACGGTACCATGAATTTTCTAATTCCTTAAAATTATGGTTTTACTAAATGTTATCCATTTTACAACAAAAATTTCATCTAAGCAACAAATATCACATATTGTGGTGAAATGACACAAATTTCCTGTCACTGCAACGTAGAAAGCAAATATAATTACGGAAGAAAACACGTAATAGCACAAAAGGAAAAAATAATAATAACAATGACAAGGGGTAAAAATTCCATGAATATCATGAATTATATAAATAATAGAAAATAATTTAATACATTCAACAAGAAGGATGATTTATTAGATGAAGAACGAAGGAAAGAAGGATGATTTATTAGATGTTTTCCAGAGGAATTGAGTATGGATTTGTTTGGGTACGCGTCTGACTGACCGTATTTCAAACAGTAAGCTGTACGAAAAATGTGTTTCTATCCCGTTTTCTACGGCTATTATGTCGTGAGGAAGGATTTAAGGGAAATTGGAACTTCTTGGAAGGGTATAAAGAGGAAAACTCAAATAGATTGGGATGGATGAGGAGCGTGCGCCGCTGTGTTGGTCTCAGGCTACTTGGTGCTGCAGTGAATTGTTAGTAGTAGTACTAGCAGTAGTAGTAATAGTAGTAGTAGCAATAGTAGTAGTAGTAATAGTACTAGCAGCAGTAGCAATAGTATTAATAGCAATAGTTGTAGTAATATTAGTAGTAGAACTAGCAGTAGTAGTAGTAGTAGTACTAGCACTATCAGTAGTAGTAGTAGTAGTAGTAGTACTAGTAATAGTAGTAATAGTAGTAGTAGTAATAGTAATAGTAGTAATAGTAGTAGTAGTAGTAATAGTAGTAGTAGTAATAGTAGTGGTAGTAGTAGTTGTAGTATAAATCAATAAATAAGATAAGAAAAATTCACCTTTTCAATTTCATCTAATATATCGCAAACAATTTTCATGGCTCGGCTCTGGTGCATTAAACAAGCCTGACAATAAACAGAAAGACAACCTTCACATTGGGGCATGGGCCCAGAAAGATCACTCAATGGCAGGTCAATTCTTCCGTACTTGAAGTTCAAAAGCTTTTCAATAATTGGGCTGACTTTCTCCCTTTCGCTTGATAAATATTTATGTTGCTCTGATATAGTTCGTCCATTATGCCATGCCTGTAGCTCAAGCCAAAGATTGTCTGTGTAGTTTGGGTATGTAGAATCTTCACTAATCTACAAGTTTGAAATATATAAATACAAAGAACGACACACAAATTTGAAATATAAATATATCAATTTTAGGAAAAGTTTAGAAATGACAAAAAAGCGTCGTACACAAAACAAAGGGGCAGATGTCCTTTTTTTTCAGAAATCAGTTCGATGGCAAGAAAATTTCTTCAAGTATAAACAAGGCCTTAATCTTCCCGTTTCTTAATCAATGCCTTAATCAAGACCTTGTTTCTGCAACAAGGCCTTAGTCTTAATTTTCATGTTTCTAGCGTGAATAATACAGCTACAATTCCATTGGAATGAAGGTTAAATAAATAGACAGAGATACTTAGTTTTTACACATAATCTTATGTTTATATTTAAGAACATAAGTTAGACCACCCCAAAGAAGGGCAAAATATTGTTAAAATCAAGTTCTTACTCGGGAACAGGTTTTAACCTTTTCTCATTTGTAATTTTATCTTCTCTGTCTCCAACTGTGTAAAACTGTTACACTTTTTTTTATGAAAACTTCACAGAAGAGATCTTTCCTGGCAGGGTGACAAATTCCCATATTATTTAATTTTTTTTACTTCCCATTCTCTTAAGACCCAAATTCTTGATAAGAAATTCCCATAAAAACGATTTTTAACACTGTTCAAGTTTTTAGTTTACGAAAAGGACACAAAAACAGTGCCCTTCTGGACTCATGAATCTTCAGAGACACTTCAACCCCTATCATATCTAAATAAGAGATTACTGCAAAAACTAATAAGTGCTAGAGTCTACAACCTAAGATGTTGAACCTACAACTGTTCAGTAAATAGAGAAAGCTAAGAGAATAAAAAGAAGAAGGAATAGAAGTAAATAGCAAAAGTAAATAACGTGTAAAAAGACGAAGAGGACAAACAGCGTTTTAAAGATATAGTAGAAGTAAATACAAGAGAAGAAAAAGATAAGAAGAAAAACAACCAACAGAAAAAAAAACAAAAAAAGGAAAAAGTAGTTAGCAGAAAAGAGGATAAAGAGAAGAACAAATACTATTTAATAGATATATAGATAAAAACAAAAGTTCAACAGGAAGAACAAGACAAGAAGAAGAAGAAGAAAAAGAAGCAAGTATAACAAGAAGAAAAGATACAACATGAAGCGAAATATTGAAGACTAGAAACTTTTTTCACAAAGAGGCTTTCATATTCTATTCCGCTTAGTCGAACAAGGGTGTTTTTCAGTTTAGCCTACAATCTTAGATGCTGTGTTCAATAAATAAAGAAAACTAACCTGTCGATTATAAACCTTGGTCTCAGACCTATGCTCATTTCCCAATTTAATTAACAGTGAAAAAACACTGAAAAATTCGTTTCTATCATTTTTTGTACTGGCACGTCCTCCGGAAGACCTGGGTTTCCCCCCATGGTCTCGGTGAAACAACTTGTCTGACATAACTAACGACCGTGGACTTAACTTGCTATCTTGCAAGTCTCTGTTCAAAGAGCTAGGCTTCATGTCATCATTTTGACTGTCTTGGTCAGGTGTCCGAGTACATGGACTTTGAGATCCAGAGTCCGCAAGAGCATGGATCAGGCTCATATCCGATTTCGCTCTTCGTAGATTTAGCAGAGGTGCTGAGGAGATACTCGGAGTTGCCATGGTAATATCTGTAAGTTCAAATAATATATAACCCTGTTTTGTCATATCCAAGCTTTGATAATAAGAAAAATTTGCTACTAAAAACAAGTTGGCCTAAAACCTACTATGACCTTCATACAAGGCAAAGGCCCTGCCACTGAACTGTGATTAAATGGTGAGAGAGCATGTAGGTTAGTCATTCTGTGGTTTGAGGTGGAATAAATCACAACACAATTTTTTTTTTGCAAAAAGATGTTGAAAATGAGAAAAATCTGGAGAATAACATATCAAAACTCCGCAAAATCCGAAACCGAGCAATGCCCCGAAATCGTACTTATAATCCCGAATTTTAGCCCAAAAACAACAAATTATTGCCTTGGCTTTGAATTGGCTTTCCAGGGTCTATTACAACGTGTCCTGGCAGGCTGAGAATGAATATTAGCTTTAAAACTGATTTAGACTTTACTTCATTTTCACCAAAAAAAACGCATATAACAGCCAAATTTCACGGAAAAAAGCCCGGAAATTTAATTGTCTTCAAAAGTGTTTAGGAACATCATTTTATACCTTATCTTAACAGCTAAATTACACTAAATTTAAGCACTAAAGACCTTACAACCTCAAATTTATGGAGTTAAAACTTCTTAGCCAGCCCAGAATTGAACCAAAAGTCCAAAATCATACTTTCTTGTGAAAAAAAATAAAACTAAAATAGGAGAATCGTTTCCTACTAAACTGGACAGGTGAGACAAAAAAGTTACATGCAAACAGTCGTGGGATCAGAGTTCATCCAAACAACCAGGCTTTCAAAAAAAAATATTTTAAAGACAAATATAGACATATTTATTGTATTTACTAATAATTACAAAATAAACTATATATGCACACAACCACCCGAGGAAGGCTGGAAAAGCCTGAGGATGGACGGCTGCAATCCTCTAATTCTCAAATAGAAACAAAAATCATTTACAAAAAAAAAGTACCAAAACACTCACATAACAAATAATACCAAAATTAACTGCCTTTTCCCAATAAACATTTCTTAAATTTTGCCTTAGATAACCCAATGTATTCAGCCTCCCGAATGCCAGCTGGGATATCATTTCAAATAGCTTTCCCAAAAAGTATTTTAAAGACAAATTTATTTTATTTACTGATAAGTACAAAATAAACTATATATACACACCACCGCCCGGGGAAGGCTGGAAACGTCTGAGGATGGACGGCTGCAATCCTCTAATTCAGCTTTTAAAGAAAGTTCAGCTTTTAAAGAAAGCTAAACTTCGGATATGACAGCTAAAAGCTGACAAAATCAAATAAAAATTAATAAACAAATTTGACTAATGCGCTAATAGTCTGTTTCAGCTTCACACTCTTCTTAGTTCTGCTGGTCCCCAACTACGTCCGTTTAGTTCTCATCTGAGCATTCTGACAGGTAGGAGAGCAGTTCGTAGGCAGTTCAGGTAGTGACAGGCAGTGACAGGTAGGCAGTTCAGATTTTCGATAGGAGCATCTTGTTGTTTGACAACCCGACTTGCAGTTGTACCTGATGATACTAAAAAACCACGCTGGTGCGTGTTCCGCGTCTGTTATGACTAACAGACAATTTTACCATCTTTAATGCGTCAATCTAAAGTAGTAGGGTCCAGACTAGATGGATATCCAATGTGAGAGGAAGACTTTCAGGGTTGACAAGTATATTGACATTGACAGTTTGCTGACAAAAATTCTTTGTCAAACAGTTCGTGATAACTGTAAGTAAGGAGCGACCCGGCTCAATAGTAACCGAAACTCTAAAAAAACAGAATTTTGATACCAACAGATATTTGAAAAGAATCAGATTTTTATAATGATTTCAAATATATAAGTTTCATCAAGTTTAGTCTTACTCGTCCAAAGTAAAACGCCTGAGAAAATTTGTCTGATTTTCGAAAAACGGGGGAAACACCCCCTAAAAATCATAGAACTTTAATGAAAATCACACCATCAGGTTCAGCATGAAAATCAGCCATTTTGTTCAGCATGGTAGAAAAATACAATAACTATATCTTTGAGGATGACTTAATCCCCTACAGTCCCCGGGGGAAGGTCTGCAAGTTATGAACTTTGCCCTATGTTTACATATAGTATTGGTTGTTGGGAAGTATACAGAAGTTTTCAGAGGGATTTTTTTTTGTAGTTGGGGGTGGGTGGGTAGGGGGTTAAATGGGAGGATCTTTCCATGGAGAAAGTTTTCATGGGGGAAGGGACATTGCTATGAAAGGAGCGCCGGATTTCCCAGAATT
This sequence comes from Artemia sp. Qi Xiang Cuo, assembly GCF_049724085.1. Lineage (NCBI taxonomy): Eukaryota > Metazoa > Arthropoda > Branchiopoda > Anostraca > Artemiidae > Artemia > Artemia sp. Qi Xiang Cuo. Next base: position 16,655,752 of record NC_142796.1, read on the forward strand.
ATTTAAAACAAAACGATCAGAAACTAAATAAAAAATAAAATTTGTTGCAACTGAAAGTAAGGAGCAACATCAAAACTTAAAAACGAACAGAAATTATTACGTATATGATTGGGTTCACCCCCTAGTCATTACCTCACTCTTTACGCTAGGATTTTTTTTATTCTTTCATCACAGCTATTTATTCTAATTTACGGCCTTTGTTATTAAGGTGGTATAATAACAATAATTTGTTATTATTCTTAAAGAATTGGAACACAATTTGAACTTTAGCGTAAAGAGCAAGGTATTCACCAGGGGGCGAACCCCCTAATATACGTAATAAAAATATACGAGTATAAAAGTTTGTTACGTAAGTTAATTCGTAAGTTACGTCGGATCAAAATTTCGAGAAAGCCATTTAGCCAAAAAAAGTAAATTAATATGCAAATTTCGTCTTAATTATTTGTGTACGGCGAGCCAAAATCAAAGCTGCATTAATTCAAAAACGTTCAGAAAATCAATAAAAAAAATAAGTTTTCTTAACTGAAAGTAAGGAGCGACATTAAAACTTAAAACGAACAGAAATTATTCCGTATATGAAAGGGGCTGTCCCCTCCTCAACACCTCGCTCTTTACACTAAAGTTTGACTCTGCTTTGCAACTTTATTTTTTAAAACAGTAAAAAACTTTAGCGCAAAGAGCGAGGCGTTGAGGTGGGGACAGCCCCTTTCATATACGGAATAATTTCCGTTCGTTTTAAGTTTTAATGCCGCTCTTTAATTTCAGTGTAAAAAAACTTGTTTTTTTTATTTAATCGTAGGAAAAGACACGTATCACCCTTTAACCTTATAAAGGCTGAACAGCGCCTGCTCTCCAGCTTTAAGCATTTCGTCTTTCGACACTATGTCTTAGTTGAACACTGAAGCAGATTTGTGAAAATGTTTGTCGATGCAACAGTAAGCCCTATCGGCTTACCGAAACGTTGCAGTTTTGATGTAGAACCATAACCAAGGAAGGCAGACAAGAACAAAATGCCAGCTGCAGCACCGCCAAGCCTATGCCTCACTTTTAGAATACTGAAATAATTCACACTAGTCTCGCAATCAACTTGGTAGAAAAGGCAGTCGGTGTTTTCTTTTGAGTGACGGACCAGCAGAACCACCAATCAGCACCACTTCTGTTAACCAAAAATTCCGTCGTAGCAGCAATAGAGATAGATGTGTTCATATTAAAAAAATACAGCCTCGCAAGTGGCATTATGAACTCTAATTCTCTTCTATTGAAACTGTAGTGCAAGTAGTAAGACGAACCTCTGCTAGTTGGCTTTGATGGAAAGAAATTTTTCCTTCATAACCGAAAGTTGCACGGAAGATGCAAAGTTAATCTCATGAAGTGACATTCCTTTTGCTCTTTTTTCGATGAGCGTAATCTTTGATCGAAGGTCCACAGCTATATTCGTCAAAGACACCATCTACATTTTTGAAATGTTGCCTTAAGTAAGCCACATGGTTTTCACAGATGGCCCCTTAAAAGGCTCTATTTGCCAAGATATCATATACAGCAATCATCCTCTATCAATAAAGTGGAGCGGCAAGGACTGGGGGATAGTGGGTCAAAACTAGAGCGCCCTATATATATTGAGTATACAAGAAATGCCTTGTCGAGACTTTTCTTAACTCCAAACACAAACAAAAACAACACTTTCTAATGCCTAATATTTTCTAATTTTTTTAAATAATGCGTATGTTTTCTTAGCGTAACATCAATCGCAAAAATTTTAGGCTCAATTTTAGCATGCCAAAGAATTTTTGGCTTACGTGGCTTTGAGGTCGTAATGTCAAATTGAAGAAAAGGATTTTTTCGGCTTTTCCCTTGAAATTTGGCTTTTATGAGCATATTGTTTTTGTTTTATGTTTTTTTTTCTTTGGGGGAGGTGTACAGGGAAAAAATAATATATAAAGCAATTTTGAAGCTGATCTGTGTTATTAGCAAGGCAGAACGCATAGTAAAAGACCTTTAAAAACAAATTCAAAATCAAAGCACTTTATTATATTATGGGGCAAAAATTCTGGCGTTGAAGTGCGATTTCGGGGTATTTCCCAGTTTTAGAGTTTCCGGGTATTCTCAAGATTTTTGTGACACCTTGACGTAAAAATTATTTGCGTCGTAATTTGCTACAGGCTATATATACGATTTTGTCGCTTCACCTAATACCAAACAGCCAAGCAATTCAAAACCACATCAGTATTAACTCTCCACACCGAATTTCCTTATTTAACTAAAACACGTATTTTTTGGAATATATTGTGTATTAAAATTTTTTCATTGATTTGAGCTTTAGAACCGATCAGCTCTTTAGTACATAAAAAAAAAGAAAAAGAAAATCCTTACTGTACAGATAATGAAGTCTATTTTATTCAAGTCTTATTAAATTGCTGATAGGAAAGGAAAATACCCTTTATTCCCACGGTTAGTTCAATGAACATTTTACAATAATCCGTATAGGGCTAGAGACACATGTATATTTCAGTACTAATACCCGTTTACTACTAACCATGGAGACATACACGTCCGATCCTTACAGAATGGGGGTTAGAGGACTCTTCCTGGGGTTTTTTCTCGTCCATAAGCTTAGTTCAATGAATATCCTTTAATTTAGAGGCACATAGGGAAGGGGTTCAGAGGACATTCCTGGGAATGGGAGAAGAACACAAAACAAATTGATCTGTAGGTAAAAATGTTCTAAGGTGGTATACAGAGGATTCCAAACATATCCCCTTTCTGCGGGCAGGTATCCTTAAAGCTCATCACAGTTGGTAGCCACATGGAGAGAGTTAAGTGAAAAACATGTCTTGTTCTTCCAACACGGTACAAAACCCTCCACCCTTACCAACTGTGCAAACAAATCAAACTTTTTATATTCTTATAGTGTAAGTTCCAAATGAGGTTGAGTGCAGTCTTCATTTTATCCTATTATTCAACTTCATAGGCAGCGCAATAGCGCTACCTAAATAAAGAACGATGTGGACACAATGTAATTTTTTTCTCCATACCCGGGCACTTCGTATCGAAGGAGTTGTCGTAGAAACTTCGAAAAGTGCTTATTCGATTGGAAATTGGAGTAACTAGTGCCCTTTTTAACAGTCGAAAGTGATTGGAGGGCAACTAGCCCCCCCCCCACGCCGATCATTCCCCCAAACACATCCAATCAAAATTTTGAGATAGCCATTTTGTTCAGCGTAGTTGATTTCCAGACAGAAAATATCTTTTTGAGCCGGACACTCCCCCACAACCCTCGGGGCAAGGGTTTTAAGTTATGCCCTGACATATAAGAACGATGTTGGCACAATGTATTATTTTTTTTTCCCTTTAGAGCAGGGTACTCCGTATCGAAGAAGTTGTCGTAGATACTTATAAAAGGGCTCATTCCCCTCAGAAAAGGGCTCAGAGCCCTCAGTGCAAGGGTTGTAGGTTATGCCCTGGGGGCATATACGGTTTATATAGAAATTTGTTGTATAAATCATAGGCAAGTAAAGAACGATGTTGGCACAATGTATTTTTTTTTTTTTCAAAACCCGGGCACTTCGTATCGAAGGAGTTGTTGCAGAAACTTCGAAAAGGGCTCATTCGATTGGAAATTGGAGTGGTTAGTGCCCTTCTTAATAGTCTAAAGGGATTGGAGGGCAACTAGCCCCCCCCCCCACGCCCATCATTCCCCAAACACATCCAATCAAAATTTTGAGATAGCCATTTTGTTCAGCGTAGTTGATTTCCAGATAGAAAAATATGTTCTTGAGGAGGAAACTCCCCCACAACCCTCAGGGTAAGGGTTTTAAGTAATGCCCTGGGGGAATATAAGAACGATGTTGGCACAATGTATTATTTATTAGTTTTTTTATTTAAAGCGGGGCACTTCGTATCAAAAAAGTTGCCGTAGAAACTTCGTAAAGGGTTCATTTAATTGGAAATTGAAGATTACATGTACAGTTTTTAATTTTTTAAAGTGATTTGAATGTAACAAACACCCGTTCCACACTCACCATTTCCCGACACATATCCAATCAAATTTTTGATATAGTCATTATGTCCAGTGTAGTTAATTACCAGACTGAAATTATGTTTTTGAGGAGGACAGTCCCCAACAGTAGGCGAGGGTTGTAAGTTATGCCCTGGGGGCATATAAGGTTTTTATAGAAGGCGTTGTCGTAGAAACTTCAAAAAAGGCTCATTCGATTAGAAATTAAAAGGGCTAGTGCCCTTTTTAATATTCAAAAGTGAATGGAGGGCAACTAGACCCCCCCCCCCAACGCCCATCATTCCCCAAAACACTTCAATTCAAAATTTTGAGATAGCCATTTTGTTCAGCGTAGTTGATTTCCGAATATAAAATATGTTTTTTAGGAGGACACTGCCCCCACAACCCTCAGGGAAAGGGTTGTAAGTTATGCCCTGGGGGCATATAAGGTTTTTATAGAACGCGTTGTCGTAGAGAAAGGGTTCATTCGATTGGAAATTCAAATGGCTAGCGCCGTTTTTAATAGTCAAAAGTGATTGGAAGGCAACTAACACCCCTTCCACGCCCACATATTCCCCAAACACATCCAATAAAAATTTTGAGATGGTCAATTTGTCCCACGACGTTCAAAGTTCATGAAATTATACCTTTGAGCAGGACACTCCCCCCACAGTCTTCAGGGCAAGGGTTACAAGTTATGCCCTGGGGAATATAAGGTTTTTATTAAAATCTTTGTCGTAGAAACTTGAAAAAAGGCTCATTCGATTTGATATTCAAAGGGCTAGTACCGTTTTTAATAGTCGAAAGTGATTTGTGGGCAACCAACCCCCCTCTCACACCCACCTTTCCCGCAAACACATCCAATCAAAATTTTATAGATAGCCATTTTATTCAACGTAGTTGAAAGTTTTGGAAATTAGGTCTTTAAGGATGAAAAACCCTCCCCCCCACAGGTCTCAGGGAAAGGGTTGTAAGTTATGCCCTGGAGGCATATAAAGTTTTTATTGAAAGCGTTGTCGTAGAAACTTCAAAAGGGCTCATTCAATTAGAAATTTAAAGGGTCAGTGCCATTTTTAATAGTTGAAAGTGATTGGATAGCGACTAACACCCCTCTCACGCCCACCATTTCCCCAAAAGCATCTAATCAAAGTTTTGAGATATCCATTTTGTTCAACGTAGTTGAAAGTTCTGGAAATTAGGTCTTTTAGGATGATAATCCCCTCAGAGCCCTCAGTGCAAGGGTTGTAGGTTATGCCCTGGGGGCATATACGGTTTATATAGAAATTTGTTGTATAAATCATAGGCAAGTAAAGAACGATGTTGGCACAATGTATTTTTTTTTCAATACCAGGGCACTTCGTATCGAAGGAGTTGTCGTAGAAACTTCGAAAAGGGCTCATTCGACTGGAAATTGGTGTGGCTAGTGCCATTTTTAATAGTCTAAAGTGATTGGAGGGCAACTAGCCCCCCCCCCCCGCCCATCATTACCCCAAACACAACCCAACAAAATTTTGAGATAGCCAGTTTGTTCAGCGTAGTTGATTTCCAAATAGAAAAATATGTTCTTGAGGAGGAAACTCCCCCACAACCCTCAGGGTAAGGGTTTTAAGTAATGCCCTGGGGGAATATAAGAACGATGTTGGCACAATGTATTATTTATTAGTTTTTTCCTTTAGAGCAGGGCACTTCGTATCGAAGAAGTTGTCGTAGAAACTTCGAAAAGGGCTCATTCAATTGGTTGGAGTGGCTTGTGCCCTTTTTAATAGTCGAAAGTTATTGGAAAGCAACTAACACCCCTTCCACGCCCACCATTTCCCGAAATACATCCAATCAAAATTTTGATATAGCCATTTTGTTCAGCGTAGTTGATTTCCAGATAGAAATTATGTTTTTGAGGAGGACAGTCCCCAATAGCCCTTAGGACAAGGGTTGTAAGTTATGCCCTGGGGGCATATAAGGTTTTATAGAAGGCGTTGTTGCAGAAATTTCAAAAAAGACTCATTCGATTGGAAATTCAAAGGGCTAGTACCCTTTTTAATAGTCAAAAGTGATTAGAGGGCAACTAACCCGCCTCTCAAGCTCACTTTTCCCCAAACATATCCAATCAAAACTTTGATATAGCCATTTTATTCAACGTAGTTTTAAGTTCTGGAAATTAGGTCTTTGAGGATGACAACCCCCCACAGCCCTCAGGGTAAGAGTTGTAAATTATGCCCATGGGGCATATAAGGTTTTTATAGAACGCGTTGTATTAGCAACTTCAAAAAGGGCTCATTCGATTGAAAATTGAAATGGCTAGTGCCCTTTTTAATAGTCGAAAGTGATTGGAAAGCAAGTAACACCCCTTCCACGCCCACTATTTCCCCAAACACATCCAATAAAGATTTTGAGATAACCATTTTGCTCCACGCAGTTCAAAGTTAAGGAAATTATACCTTAGAGCAGGATACTCCCCCCACAGTCTTCAGGGCGAGGGTTATAAGCTAGGCCTTGGGGGCATATAATGTTTTTATTGAGAACTTAGTTGTAGATACTAGAAAAACGGCTCATTTGACTGAAAATTCAAAGGGTTAGTACCCTTTTGGATAATTAAAAGTCCTTGGAACGCAACTAGCCCCCCTCTTATGCTCCCCTATTCTCCAAACACATCCAATCAATATTTTAGATAAGCAGTTTAGTCAACGTCGTTGAAAGTTTTGGAAATTAGGTCTCTAAGGATGAACCCCCCCCCCACAGCCCTCAGGAAAAGGGTTGTAAGTTATGCCCTGGGGGCATATAAGGTCTTATTGAAAGCGTAGAAACTTCAAAAGGGCTCATTCAAATGGAAACTGAAAGGGCTAGTGCCTTTTTAAATAGTTGAAAGTGATTGGAGAGTGACTAACACCCCTCTCACGCCCACCATTTTCCCAAACACACTTCTAATCAAAATTTTGAGATATTCATTTTGTTCAACGTAGTTGAAAGTTCTTGAAATTAGGTATTTTAGGATGATTAATTTAAAACACTTTTTCCACAAAATAAGTTTTTCAAAAAAAAGTAAAGAACTCCAATAAACAAAAAATGGGCAAAAATAAAATCAAATAATCTACCAAGCGTGAAACAGCCACAAATCAGCATCGATAAATAAATGAAACCCACAACGAACAGAAATTACAATAATTAACCGAGTCAAACTCAAAACGAGCAGAAACTAACACAAGTTGGGCGCAAAACCCCTATGCATTCCCAAGGCCAGAACAAAATTTGCACTTTACTGAAAAAATGTACATGTTTTTACTTTTATAACTTTAATAAATAAAATAATATTAACATTTTGATTACTAAATATCAGTTTATGTATATTAATCTTAAAATTCAAATTCATTTGTATTTTTTCAGTAAAGTGAAAATTTTGTTCTGGCCTTGGGAAGGCATAGGGGTAATATAAATGGTAATTAGCAGTAGCAGTGGTAAAATAATTTATAATAATTCAAAATAAACGAATTAACCAAGCTTTCTTATAGCAATTATCATTACGGGGGGAGGGGGTGACCCTCTATCCTTGAATCAAAGCTCAGGCGTTCAAGGCCCATTAACTCCATCTTAATTAGCTAAAAGAGATTTTTTATTATATTAAAAAAAAATTAATTAGCTAAAGATTAGCAAAATACAAAAAAAAAATCAAAATATCAAAAGTTAAGCTCGCAATCAGCAAAAACAGTGACGACTAAAAACTGAAAACTAACAACTGAATTAAAATTGAATTTAATTAAATATGAATTTCAAATTTGAATTCAATTAAAATTTAATTGTAAAGAAGCAAGTCTTTAAATTACCACAAAAATAAAGATTATCATTAACTATTATTAATTATTTTCTATTATAGTAATACCAAAATGGTAAAAAACGACAAATTCAGCCATTGGCATACCCATAAATTGTTAAAGGGCTAACATTGTAGTTTTGCAGTGACGTCATTTTCGAGGGCTTTCGGTCTCTTTTCAAAAGCTCCTGCAAATTTGTTTTTGAAATAACATTTTACTATTAAAACTAAGGAAAATAATAATTATCATTCCCGAATAAGATAGAGATGGCAATTTTTTTTTCATTAGACAATTTTTTTAGAAATATGATTTTATCTTTTGGTTACTATGGACTGTTTTACCTTGTGGGGCCCCATTAAAGGCTCAAAATTTAAAATCCCCCAGAATTGATTATGGAATTATGAGAGAACTTTTAAAATATCATTAAGTTGTCCATTCACTTTCATCCTAGCTGAAATATGTCAAAAACAGTAAATTTACCTACGTATAACGGAAAAGATCCCTTCTTTTTTTCTCATTTAAGGATAAAAAAAATTATGTCGGTTATTGATTTTCATACTGTAGTGCAAGTACCAAAAATAAAACAACGAGGAATTATTTTAAGACAGTGATTTTTTTTCTTTTTTTCTAACTGAATATTTTGGCTCTATATTTAACACCCGTCATCAACAAATCCTAGATAAATATAAAATAAGACTTACAATAATATACGTTACCATCAAATATAAAACACAAAAACAAAAGGAAAACAGTCCAAAAGGAAAACAAAAGGAAAAGGAAAGGCAATTCATTTAGCCTAGATAAAAACAAACCAGGAGCATGTTTTTAATGTAATTTTTGCTTTTTTGGCAACTAAGCTAATAGGACTTTTTGTAAAAATTCCTTGCTTTAACTATTGGTATTGCAATATAATATCTTAAATCCTGTTTATCAAATACGTTATTTACGTTCACATGGCAAAATGGTTTACAACTGTTCCTTTCAGTGTGTCTTTCAAATTTCAAAAAAGAACTGCAGGCTAATCTGATAATCTTAATTATTTTCTTTAATTAAAATCTTACTTTTTACAAACATTGATAACATGATAATAAATACGTTATTTCTATAGTATTACATCTAGCAAGACTGTTTTGTTTCAATATAAAAATTTCCTGGTGTTTCAAATTGAATAAAAATATGAGCATTGTTACCTTGTCCATCTAATCCTCCATCTCCAATCCGTTTTGTGACCAATCTCGGTGGCAAAAGTTTCGATCTGAAAACTCAAATCGAAAAATTCGATCAAATCGATAAAAATTTTATCAATAAGAAAATATGGCTAGAACGGCTTTCACACTTCGTGCTGTCTTTTCTATGCTAAGTGGTTAAGTTTACGCTAAGCTGTTACATCTGACGCTAAGTATAACCTTTGACACTTAAGCAATTCACTCCAGACTAGGCTAACGTAAAAATCCATAATACCATCACAATTACCGTCTAAAATCATCACAATCATCATCAGCAAACAATTCAACAAGTTAGAAATGTGGAATTGAAATGGATATTAAAAGTCTGATCAAGTGTGGAAAGCTTTCTAGGAAAAGTTAATTAATTTTATTGTAAAAATTTTTGATTGCTCATCCAGATTCCATTTCGTTGCCGTTATAGTGATTTCTTCTTAACGTAACATAGACTTACGGAACGGAAAACTACAAGTACAGCTCGAATTTAATTACCGTTGCTTATGCTGTGGACAAAATTTTCTCCGTAAATGAATACAAAGCCATAAGTTATGCTATTATGGAAAGTTTCAATGGAACCGGTTGAAAGGACCGTAAATATACGGACCTCCCTGCAAATTTGAACGGGAGGAATCACCCTCCTAAGACCGGTGTGAAGGACCCTTTTCCCGGGGAAAACAAGAAAAATATACTTTTTTCGTGTTTCCTGAAGATTTTTTTTTATTTTTTACCAATTAAAGAAACAAGAAAACGACAAAACTATTGATGAAAACTCATTATTTTGAAGTCGATGCAAAAAAATTGATTTTATTAAAATAACAAAATTCAAAATTTTCTTCTTTTTCTTGCAGACAAGAGACTTTGGATCAGATGCACGAAGTGGTGATGCGTGAAAAATAAATTCTCATTTCAAAAAGATTCGAAAAAACAGGATCTTAACTGCTATTTATCAGTGTGCACGTCTCAAAAAACTTTTTGTTGATTGCTAATTTTTGCTGTTTTACTTTCTTTTTTTGGTTACAAACGAAAGATAAATAAATGAAGTTCGATTCCTTCAGAAGACAAATTCTCTTGTACTGGCTTGATAATTATGAGCTTCTTTTATTTAGCTTTAATCAGTGAAATAACATCTATTCTGGATATATGTACCTTCTATTAGCTTTAAAGTTAAAACTAGAAGACTTTACATAAGTAAATATCTTTGGAAATGAAAATTCCCAAAGAATCTTATTATAAAAATTGCTTACAGGAGATAAGCCTAAATTTCACAAAGTGTACTCATTTGAAATCAGCTTAAGAAGAGAAACATTTTTTAGGATTCGGAAAAAACTGTTTTTTTGCAGCAGAGATAAGAATTTGAAATTTATTGATTTGCGAACTTGTTTAATGTATCGAGCGAATCGGCGTAAATTAAAAAAATAAATAAATAAATAAACACGAAGGCAGCGTTCACATTATCCAATAGACAGCATAGCGTGGGGTGAACTACCAATAATTCAATAGACGGTAAAGTAAAGTTAAGCTGATTTAATTCTACCTGAGCTAATTTGTAAAGTAATGGATATCTAAGTATATAACACACAAAAAAACGATATTATTATAATGACAAATATGATCAACAAATTTTTATCTTTGAAACTATTGCCAAATGAAAACCTGGCGGCAAAAAAAGGCCCGGAGAGGAAAAACCGAAGTCTAGAGAAGGTAACTGTTCCCCCAGTCAAATGGTAATTTCCAACAGTAGCTGTAGGTTTTTCACACTGCCTTTCCATGACGTATAAATAAACGATTCGCTAGGAAAAATCCTTTTATTGAACAACAGGTTATTTCCATATTTTCTTCCTGCCTATTCCTCACGGTAAAATATGGCGCGCCCTGGGGTTATCGGTGGAATCTGATTTCAAAATTTTACAGATTCTAACCCCTATTCTTTTTTTTTCATTTCTACACTCCGAATAGACAACGTGTGTGTGTGTTAGTTTTTTTTGCCCGAAATATCCTCTGTTGCCCGTTATCCTGTCTCCCGTATCCCGTCGATTATGCGGAAACGACCAGATGTTTGGGATGGATTTTCGTTACCTTGGGTTTATTTACTAATGAATAATGAAATACAATCAACAATAGCATATTATCGAGCAAAACACAACGTTCAATACAACGATCAACGATCAAACACAAAGATCAAACGTTAAATATCTAAACTAAATAAGGTAGTAATCCAGAACACACTCAAGAAGTAAAGTTAGGGTAATCATAAGGAGATATACCAAAATATGATGAAAATATAATACTATAGTAACAAAATTATGGAAATTACAACAAAGAATTATGGAAAGCAGGCAACCCAGAATGCATTATATCATATACCCAACATAACCTAGCCTAACCACCTCTATATATTAAATATTTCATTAAAATATACCTGCATCATAGTTTATTTCACGAAAGAATAAACTGATTATAACCAAATACGAGAGAAAAATCGGTTAACTCAGATCAAACAAAGCAAACTTCTTGAGTGTGTTCTGGATAATGCGTAAGTAACCTAAACAAACTAATAAACTAAATGCAACATCGTGAAAGGGTAAATTTTTTTCTTATAACAAAATTCATGGCGTTAAGACTACTGAAACTTATATGCCCCAAGTCAACCATTTATAAAGGCTTTTCCCCTAGAGTTCTGTCGTTGAATTGAATTTTAAAGGAATCAAGAGATGGGTTTTCAGGGACAGCATCCCTAGGGAGACTATTCCAAATAGAGGCGCAGCGTCTTAAAAAACTGTTCCTCAGGTACTCAGAGCGGACCAAGTAGATATAACTCGTCAGAGGGAGGATAGTGTATGTACTTGTACAAAACAGCCATTGACGCCGCAACAAAGCTCTGATTGAGAGGCTGAACATTATCCAAGTCAACACGAGAACTATAGGGTGATTATAAGCTCCTTAATTTTGGAATGGTTGAAATTCACTATTAGGGCCTCACATTACTTTTCAGTCTGCAGTATATCCGACCATAGGGATGAAGAAGATTGTGTAGGGTCTTCTTGTTTATGGACAGATGAATGTAGCGTGGTATCATTAGCAAATGGTAGAGAGAGTTAAAGAGATTGCCCCCTATATCGTTGATATACACCAGGAAAACTTGCGGGTGTAAGGAAATTATACTGAGAAACCTCAGCCTTTACTTGACTCTCAGCGGAAGTAAACGCATGGAGAACTACACGGAGAGTACAATTGTTTAGAAAAACCCAAAGAACCTCAAGTAGACGATCACAAACTCCGGTTGGATTTTGTTCAACAGGCGCTTGCACCAGACTCAATCAAATACTATTGCAAAATTAAAAGACATCACCTTAATAATGTAGCCTTGAGTCAGTATTTCAACCACTCCTGATGCTGGGCATTCAGGCGGTCAGGTGTCAACTTTCCGGCAAACCAATAATCTTCTTATTCCTCCAAACTTTTTTTCAACTGTGAAAAAACAGCCCGGGCCTTGGCTATTCTACTTTTAATATTTTCCCTGTATCTGAGTAGTAAGGCCATAGGGAATTTGAGTCCTACATTCAATCCTACATTCACGCCTACATGAATATGCGTGTAGTTTAACCGGTACATTGGCTTATCACGAGCCAGTCATCTATTACAAGGAATGATACATACTCTTCCAGACCGGTTTTCTAAGGTGATACCCATGTTTTTTGGGGGTCAAACAGAGAGAGAGCGGTGCTCACACTAACTACTTTTTTGGTAGTTGGATTCGGATAACAGGAGTAATTTTCATTGTAGTTCTTGTTAGTAATAGACTTGATTTCAGAGGGAGACTATTATATTTTAGAGGTTCTTAGTGGAGAAAAAAATTAGTGGTGCATTTACAGTATTGGAGATGAATGATGGAACCGGCAGCAGCAACAGCAACAATATACGAGTGCCCAATGTATCTGTGGAAATAGCCGCCGGCTGTAGACCGTGTCTTGAAAGGGACATTATTTATGTCAGATACGTGATATCTTTAAGCAAGTTGAAGCAGGAGGAGCAACTATGTTTTGCTTGAAAAGTGAATATTCTCCATATAAATAAACTTCGGTCAGCATTAGATGCCCTATCGAAATATATTGATGAGAACAAAATGCATCAGTGAATATTATTATTGTAATTATGTTCAATAAAAATGTTTCTAAATCAAAGCTATTTTTTTTTCTTTCTATAGTAGACTAGCGTATATTTTCTAGAGCACAAAAAGAAATTCTGGTTAGTCTGAAGATGGTTGTGAGAGAGTTAGGACTCTAAAAAATGGATAGATTCGAGAAAGAGCGAATCATGAGGAATCTAGTTCTTATGAAAAAACTTTGGTTCTAGATTTTGATTTTCTAGAGTTGTCCATTCAAAGGAAGATGTGTTATCGGGGACTGCTTGTTGATTTAATAAAAACTGATTCTCAATCATTAGACTATTGTATGGGGCTTCTACGTTATGGTTCAAATATATTTACCCACTTTATTGATATATTGATCACGACACGGCAAAATGATATTGTGGATATGCTTTTAAACATTAGTTTAGAAATTTAGGACTTTTTCATGAGAAAGATGGTGCTCAAAGATGATTTACTCCTCTCTTTCTCTTTATCTCAGACAATTTTTGTTGTTGATAGTACAGTTTCATTGTGGCAGTGAGAGTTTTAACACATGCCAAAATGTTCAATACATGTTCTTTATGTATGTACGCGCTGCGCAGCTGGTTATCATCATGTGGGAATTGCAGAATGATTGATGAGTATGATGAGAAGTGTTGATTACATAACCCATGTAAATTGTATAGAGGATATGCTGTACAAATTAAAGGTTCTAATTCCTGTCTTGAAGAGGTGTGTGACTCTCATCCTAGAGGTCACCTATGCTCCAATTCTCATTATGATAAATGTAATCAGTGGGAGAGTAGATATCTCGGTATGATTAGAAAGAATCCTGACCGCTATTTTAGTTTATTGCTATGAAATTGATATCTTCATGATTTTATATTTTTCTTGGAGGAAGAACAAGTTAAGTAATTCAACTGTTGGAACTATAAAAATGTTTGCTTTATTCTTCATTGTTATAAAGACATTGTGTGTTGTGATTACAATCCCACTGAGTTTTATTTAGCAGTGGCGGACTGTGATTCGACACTTGAGGACACTATTTCTGAAATTGGTTCAAATAAGCAAATTGAAAAATGTGAATTCCATTGAATGCATGAGAAGAGTATAATTGACTATACAAAGAGATATGACAAGAGTGAGGTCACACTCTACTGTAGAAAATGTGACCCTGACATTGCAATACACCAGGATTATTACACTGTGATTTCAGATAATCTACTCGCACTAGTTGTTGTCGACAAATACCTAGTAGTGGATGAAATCTAAAGAGTAGAAAAGTCGTTTTATCATGTATATAAATTTTTTTTTTATTAATAAACAATTTCAAATACATCTTTAGAACATTTTATTCTTAGGATACTAAAATCAATATTAAATAAAATTGTAAGTACATTATCCCCTAGAAAGTCGTTCAATTCAGATAGGTCAATGTAGATGTCGAGAAACTACTATTAAGTGTAGCCACGACACCTGAACATGAACAAAATTAGTGCATGACGCCCACATGTCTTAATCATTAAATCCTGTGCTTTTTGTAAATTTTAATTAATGGTGTTTCCCCTGCTTTCAATAAAGTTGCTTAGGTATAGCGTGTAGAATTTATATGATATGCCAAGATAGTAAAAAAATTCAATATTCTCCGCTGTTTGAAAGATGCATAGCCCATGACCGGTCTTCAAAGTTGAAGGACTGCCATTAACACTGATTTGGGTATTGTTAACATATGGAATTTTTTCCAATGAAGTCTGAAGGTATGCACTAGGACTTGTGCTGGGACATGTCTGGATCCATACTAAATACATTGATTAATTGGTTTGTGTTCATGGTGCTAAGTCTAGTAGAACACTGCCATCGGGCGTGATTTCCCAATAGGTTTCAAATTGACTCAGTGATATTAGCGTGATACTCTCCGTCACAGCATTGAAAAATACACACTCTAAACGTACATTCCCTGTTCGTACTATGGTCATATCCTGCGTGCAAGACAAGTCCAATACAAAAACATCATGATTTTTTGAAAACACTGAATCCGTTAATTCATTTTCGAATAGATGAAAGTCATGATCTAGAGATTGGAGGGTCCATTCGTAAAGGGTTCTATAGGATTACTTGTGAAATGATAAAGTGTACAGTGGAATACCATTCACTTTGCACACAAGTCTAGATATACCGAAAAAATTAAAATCATGGGGAGATCCAGTCCAAGATCAAACGGCACTGTAACTCTTTACAAAGGCAAAATCTAATTTTGAATGTATTTCTCTAGTGATAAAGGATGAATAGCTATAGATACGAGAGCCGGTGGCAATGTGACGTTGATTGAGGATTATATGAGGGACAAGAAGTTTAATGTTGTTACCATTGGCTCTTAGCTTTTCCACTGCCAATGCAACAGAGCTCATAACCCGTTGTTTTCGGATGTGGAGATTTGCCGATTTGATAATAACATTTGCATTGGGTGCCGCAGGAAGTGTTTTTCTCAAAATGAAATTCGATGGGGCCATCTGCAACTTTATGTCAATCTTGACATTGGGGGGTAGCCATTGGGATATATTGAATATCTCATGATTTAATTTTCCAACTAGATGATACTCCTGGGTCACTGCAGTAGTCAACTCACCGTCAGTATCAACACTTGACCGATATTCATAGCCTAATGATTGTCCTCTCATCTCCTTGTACGCCTTTGGTGTCATCATCAT
>NC_142796.1:16672108-16674608 GCF_049724085.1 Artemia sp. Qi Xiang Cuo
TGTGTGTCTGTTTTTGCGTGTGTGGGTTTTAGGGCATGTGTGTGTGGGTTTTTGTAAGTTTTGTGTGTGTGTGTGTGTGTATGTGTGCTTGTTCTGGTTTTTTTTTTTGTTCATGAAATTTTTCTATCACTATTGTAAGTTTTTGTGTGTGTGTGTGTGTGTGTATTTTAGTTATGGTTGGTGTGATTTAGTGTGTGTTTTTGTTTGTGTGTGTTTGTGTAAGTTTTGGCGTGTGTGTGTAAGTTTTCGTGTGTATGTGTAAGTTTTTGTGTGTGTGTAAGTTTTGGCGTGTGGATGTAAGTTTTCGTGTGTGTGTGTGTAAGTTTTGTGTATGTGTGTGTGTGTGTAAGTTTTTGTGCGTGTGTGTGTGTGAGTTTTTTTGTGTTCATGTGTAAGTTTTGTGTGTGTGTGTGTGTGTGTGTGTTTTTGTGTGTGTGTGAGTTTGTGTGTGTGTGTGTCAGTTTGTGTGTGTGTGTTTGTTTTGGCGTGTGTGTGTGTGTGTTTTCTTGTGTGTGTGTGTGTAATTTTTGTGTGTGTGTATGTGTTTAAGTTTTTGTGTGCATGTTAGTTTTTGTGTGCATGTAAGTTTTCGCGTGCATGTGTATGTTTTTGTGTGTGTGTGTGTGTGTGTGTGTGTAAGTTTTTGTGTGTGTAAGTTTTGGCGTGTGTGTGTAAGTTTTCGTGTGTGTGTGTGTGTGTGTGTGTGTAAGTTTTTGAGCATGTGTGTGTGAGTTTTTTTTTGTGTTTTTTTGTTAGTTTTTGTGTGTGTGTGTGTGTGTGTGTAAGTTTTTGTGTGTGTAAGTTTGGGTGTGTGTGTGTGTGAGTTTTAGTGTGTGTGTGTGTGTGTTAGTTTTGTGGGTTTGTGTGTGTGTGTAAGTTTTTGTGTGCATGTAAGTTTTTGTGTGCATGTAAGTTTTCGTGTGCATGTGTAAGTTTGTGTGTGTGTGTGTGTGTGTGAAGTTTTGTGTGTGTGTGTGTGTGTAAGTTTCGTCGTGTGTGTGTGAGTTTTGGTGTGTGTGTGTAAGTTTTCATGTGTGTGTGTGTGTAAGTTTTTGTGTGTGTGTGTAAGTTTTTGTGCGTGTGTGTAAGTTTTTGTGTGTGTGTAAGTTTTTGTGTCGTCTAATGTGAATTTCAACCATTCAGGCTGGTGGACTAAGACCCCAATTCTGAGCTAGTGAATTTCCACCATTCGGGCTGGTGGACTAAGACCCTAATTCTGAGCAAGTGAATTTCCACCATTCAGGCTGGTGGACTTTGACCCAAATTAAGAGATAGTTAATTTCCACCATTCAGGCTGGTGGACTAAGACCCCAATTCTGAGCTAGTGAATTTCCACCGTTCAGGCTGGTGGACTGGGACCCTAATACTGAGCTGGTGGACTAAGACCCTAATTTTCCAACTCTTGCATTTCATGACAGAAATTCAAAATGAACAAGCCTGAAATAGCAAACTAGTCATCCCAAACTATTGGTTTCAGACAACAAACACCAATGATGGACTAAGAATCCTAGCTCTGAAAAGTTCAAATAGCAAACTACACATCCCAAATCGTAATTTTCTGACAACACACACCTATGAGAGGCTATGAAACCTAGCTAATAAAAGCCGGAAATAGCAAATTAACCATCTCAAATCACAAGTTTCAGACAGCACTCACCTATGAACGGCTAAGAAATCCAGCTCGGAAAAGTCAAAAAATAGCAACCCACACATCCCAAATCATAGGTTTCAGACAACACATACCTATGAAAGACTAAGAAATCTAGCTTAGAAAAGCCCGAAATAGTAATTTACATATCCCAAATCCTAGGTTTCAGACAACACTCACCTAAGAACGGCTAAGAAACCTAGCTCAGAAAAGTCAAAAATAGCAAACTAGTCATCCCAAACTATAGGTTTCAGACAACAAACACCAATGAAAGGCTAAGAAATCCAGCTCAGAATAGTCCAAAGTAGCACTCCACCCCTCCCCACTCATCGGTTTCAGACACCACACACCTCGGAAAGACTAAGAAATCCCCCTCAGAAAAGCCCGAAATAGTAATTTACATATCCCAAATCATAGGTTTCAGACATCATTCACCTATGAAAGACTAAGAAACCTTAGCTCAGAAAAGCCTGAAATATCGAAACTACTCATCCCAAACTAGAAGTTTCAGACAACAAACGCCTATGACGGACTAAGAATCATAGCTCTGAAAAGTTCAAATAGCAAACTACACCTCCCAAATCATAAGTTTCAGACACCACACCCCTATGAACGGCTAAGAAATCTAGCTCATAAAAGACAAAAATAGCAAACCACTCATCCCAATCATAGGTTTCAGTCAACACACACCTATGAAAGGCTAATAAATCCAGCTCAGAAAAGTCAAAAATAGCAAACTACGTATCCCAAATCATAGGTTTCAGTCAACACACACCAAGGAAAGACTAAGAAACCTAGCTCAGAAAAGTCAAAAATAGCAAACTACTCATCCCAAACTATAGGTTTCAGACA